>NC_037677.1:117535163-117608931 GCF_003255815.1 Theropithecus gelada | reverse complement strand
CCATCTCAACTAAAAAAAAAAAAAAAAAAAAGAAGAAGAGAAGAAAAGAAAAAAGAATAAAAAAGAAAGTCTTGCTTCATCTCCAAGTATTTTGGGGTTTTTTTCAACTTTTTGTTATTGACTTGTAGTTTAATTTCACTGTGGACTGAAAGCAGAGATTGTATGATTTTTACTGTTTTGTATATGTTAAGATGGGTTTTATGGCTCCAGAATGTGGTCTATCTCAGTGAAGGTCCTATATGAGCTTGAGAAAATATATAATTTGATGGTTTTAGATGAAGTAGTCTATAGCTTTCCTTTATATCCAGTGTTTTGGTGGTGGTATTATGCTCAGCTATGTCCTTACTGATTTTCTGCCTGCTGGATCTATCCATTTCTGATAGAGGAGTGTAGAAGTATCCAACTATAGTAATGAATTCTATTTCTCTTTATAGTTCTGTCATTTTTTGCCTCATGGAGTTTGACACTCTGTTTTTGTTAGGTACATACACATTAAAGATTGTTATGTCTTCCTGGAATATTGACCTTTTATCCCTATGTAATGCTCCTCTTTTTCCTGCTTGATTACTTTTCTTGTTCTAAAGTTGGATCTGTCTGAAATTAATAAGCTGTTCTTACTTTCTTTTGATTAGTGTTAGCATGGTATATCTCTTTCCATTCCTTTACTTTTAATATATGTGTGTCTTCATAGCTAAAGTGGGTTTCTTGTAGACATCATATAGTTGAGTTTTGCTTTGGATTCACTCTGACAATCTCTGTCTTTTAATTGCTGTATTAGACACTGATATTTGAAATGATTATTGATATAGTTGAATTATCATCTAGCATCTTTATTACTGTTTTCTATTTAGTGACCTTGTTCTTCACTCCTTTTTTTTGTCTTCCAAACTTTTTCTGCCTTTTGTAATTTTAAGTGGGCATTCCATATGATCCCATTTTCTTTCTTTTCTTAGTATATCATCAATTATACTTCTTTTTTTGTGGTTGCCCTAGAGTTTGCCCTATCCATTTATAACTAATCCAGGTCGACTTTCAAATAACACTATAACACTTCATAAGTAGTGTAAGTATCTTATAATAACAAAATATTCCTAATTCTTGCTGGGCGTGGTGCCTCACGCCTGTAATCCCAGCACTTTGGGAGGCCAAGGCGGGCGGATCACAGAGGTCAGGAGATCGAGACCATCCTGGCTAACACGGTGAAACCCCGTCTCTGCTAAAAATGCAAAAAATTAGCCGGGCGTGATGGCAGGCGCCTGTAGTCCCATCTACTCAGGAGGCTGAGGCAGGAGAATGGCATGAACCCAGAAGGCGGAGCTTGCTGTGAGCGGAGATTGCACCACTGCACTCCAATCTGGGCGACAGAGTGAGACTCTGTCTCAAAAAAGAAAAAAAAATTCATAATTCTTGCTTTCCATCTCTTGTATCATTGCTGTCATTCTTCTCACTTATACATAAGCATACATAGGAATATATATATATATATATTATAATATAATGTAAGCATACATTGGAATATATATTATATAATGTAAGCATACATTTTTGAGTAGACTGGTGATATTATATTGAATAAACTGTTATCCGTTAGATCAATTAAGAATTAGAGGCTGAGGGGGGGGGCGGATCACCTGAGGTCAGGAGTGCGAGACCAGCCTGACCAATATGGAGAAACTCGTCTCTACTAAAAATACAAAATTAGCAAGGCATGATGGCACATGCCTGTAATCCCAGCTACTTGGGAGGCTGAGGCAGGAGAATTGCTTGAACCTGGTAGGCAGAGGTTGCGGTGAGCTGAGATCACACCATTACACTCCAACCTGAGCAACAAGAGCAAAACTCCATCTCAAAAAAAAAAAAAAAGAATTAGAAAAACAAGTTTTCATTTTACCTTCACTTAATTATTTTCTGATGCCCTTCTTTATTGAGATCCGTGTTTCTGACTTACATAATTTCCCTTTTCTCTGAAGAATTCCTTTTAACATTTCCTGCAAGGCAGGTCTTCTAGCAACAAATTCCCTAAATTTTTGTTTATCTGAGAAAATCCTTATTTCTACTTTACTGTTGAAGAATAATTTTCCAGGATGTAGAATTCTTAGTTGGTGAGTGTTTTCTTTCAACACTTTCAATTACCATTAGGTTTTCCTATCCTTGCACTTGTTCACAGAGAGGTTTCTGCTTGTGAGTTTCTGCTCTGATAAGTTGTGATTCTCTATATCCACCTGCCTGTCTCTCCAATTTGGGGGACAGCTTTTTGCCCTGTGCACTTACTTTTCTGACAGATCTAAGATTCATTGAGTTTTCAAGTTGTTTAGCTTTTTTACGTGTTAGTATCGGGTGGTTTATTCCAATCTCTTTACATGTTAGACTAGAAACCAGAAGTCTCTCATTGCATTTTCAGAGTAATAACTTTATTTACTTTATTTAACCTTAATTACAATGGATTAAACATGTGCAAATAGAAGAATACATGGAGTCTCTTATTTATCCTATGAGAAAGAGTGGTCATAATACTTCTCTTATTGTTACTGGGATCTGATTTTCTTTGCCATTTGGGCTACTAAGAACTTGTAAAGTAACAGAATTAAATATTGCTTCACTGAACTAGCTGGTTCAGTGAAGAACATCAGGTTGTATAATCTATTTGTACTATGCACAAAATCAGGCAATAATGAGGATACAATTTAGAACACAGCAAACCTCAGACCAAAGTTATTAAGATGAAGAGAGGCTATTCATACTTGCCTCCCCACCACCATTCCTTTGCCCACCCAACATAGTCCTATAATTGCCACCTCAGTGCAGGGCTGGTGTGAAGAAAAGCACAGAAGACCTATGGAGAGAGAGATGCTCCAGAAACCTGGCAAGTGGGTGCAGGGAACTGGTGAGAGAAGAAATTGTTGCTGTAGACTGAATTTGGATCCCTGTTCCAGTTTTGAGGAGGCCTGGTAGGGTTTCGAATTCCTTTTTAATTACTTTTTTTTGGCCACAAGACTATGGCTTCTTGAATGCAGTGCTGCCCTGACATTGAACTATGTAGGTCCTGGGATTTAGAAGGCTTGCAGAAACAACTCTGCTGTATAGCTGGGTTGGCTCGCGGGGCTTATCTCCCTCAACATGCCTACTGTATGCTGTGCTAACATTTTCTTAAAGGAAGATGATTACTACAAGAATAAAAAAGAAAGTAGAAAATGACATGTAATCTATAAAATAGTTTCTGAGGAGAAATATATTCCTGCCTGGCACAAATAAAAGGATTTTTATATTGTTGTTACTAGAAGAGAGTCAAGTCTACTTTTCAAAACTGAAAACCTCAAAGTTTTGCCTGGAGAAATTTCCTTTTGCAGGAGGATTTTGAAAACTTCGACTTTGATCTACTTTGTTTGATCCATGGGAAGTAATATTGGTAATATCTCAGGGTTCAGCAGAGTAACCCCATTAACTTGCCATGATCATGAAATGATTACTTCTGCTTAACAAAGGCATATTAAAAATAAGACAGAGCCTCCAACCAAAGGCATTTCATGTGTCCTGAGTAGCCCCATATGATGGACACATAACCATTCTCAATAAACCAAATAATCCAGCTTGTCTTCAGAAGTTCAAGCTGATAATAGTATGAGGTAAGTCTTATACCATGCTTGGCAGGACTCTGGACTCTGGTGAAGGGTGCAGGCTCTAGGCCACCTCTACCACCTCTTCCTCAACTGTATTTGCTCATTGCAGAACCTGTTTTATATCTTAGGTTAATGTATAAGATGTCATTTGAACAAAGGATTCTGTGCACCCCCCGACCCCGCTGCAATGGTTTGAAAGCCATGGAGTATTCATAGCTACAAATGGGCTTTGTTTTCAAACAATGTATGGGTCACTTACTTGGAACTCAGAACACACGTCTACTCCAGTAGAAATAATATTAAAGATTGTAGGAAGGATCCTAAACTGGTCCATAGATGCCTGATTTGTAACCCACTGTGTCCTGGAAAAGCAGGACAGCTACCGGAACTTCTACAGCAGGTGGGTATTTTAGAAGTAGTAGGTTCAGTATTGTTCTAATAAAGGTCAGAAAATATTAGTAATAACAAAGAATAGTACTTCTTGAACACACTGTATGTGCCAGTCTCTCTTCTGTGTGGTTTATGAGTGCCATCTCATGTAGGATTAATTAAAGTTGACCCAACAGAATTGTGTGTCAGGCACTCCACATATTTTCTCATTTAGGCTTCTTTTTTATTTATTTATTTATTTATTTATTTATTTATTTTTAATTTTTTTGAGACGGAGTCTCGCTCTGTTGCCCAGGCTGGAGTGCAGTGGCATGATCTCGGCTCACTGCAAGCTCTGCCTCCCGGGTTCATGCCATTCTCCTGCCTCAGCTTCCGGAGTAGCTGGGACTACAGGTACACGTCACCACGCCTGGCTAATTTTTTGTATTTTTAGTAGATACGGGGTTTCACTGTGTTAGCCAGGATGGTCTCGTTCTCCTGACCTCGTGATCTGCCCACCTTGGCCTCCCAAAGTGCTGGGATTACAGGCATGAGCCATCACGCCTGGCCTCATTTAGGCTTCTTGACCACCTATTTTACAAACAGAAAAACTAAGTCAGAGAAAATGATTAACTTGCTTTGATTTGTTCACATTTTGATCAGATTTTCTGATATCTGGCAGAGTGATTTCTTTCAAGTCATTGGTCCCATCTGGTCCTGATACCTGCAGAAGTGCACTTGTGGCCACAATGGGAGAGGTCATAGGCCAGAGGGTGTGACAAACTGGGCAGCCAGTCAACAGGACCAGGGGAGAGAACAAGTTTGTAACCTGAGTCTCCACTCATCACCTGTGGGACTCCAGCACGTTGTGTTAACTCTCTTGGCCCTGTTGTCCTCATCTTTTTACAAGCATAGTCATAGGATCTACTTCATGGGGTTTCAGTAAGGATTAAGTGGGGACCCATTAAATGTCTGAGCAAAGTGTCAGGTGCCCAGTAGCTATAACTCATATCTGTTCCATGTTCCCCTGAGTCACTGAACTAAAAGCCAAATGTCTTACTTCTTTCTGTCTACTCTGGACTCCTGACCCACATAAGACTTCAGGTATTTCTGGCAATGTCTAGGGAGACCCAATTATATAGTCAAACATTACACTGGGAAAATCCTGTGGTACCCAGGATAATAAAAATGGCAGGTGGCAGACATCTCACCTCAGATTTAGCTCCGTGATACTATTATTAGTCCTGTACACCTTGAACCTTCTCAGTCTTTTCTAGAAAGGTCTTGAAACTTCTGAAAGAAGTGAGTTGGACCTTGAAGCAAACAATACAGGAGAGGGACAGCCCCTCAGGCTTTCCCGGTGGAAAGTCTGAAAGAAGATGGCAGACACAGAGGCCCAGGAATGGTGTCTGGGCCACAGTGCCAGTATTCCAGAATTCCCAGCCAGTGTACTTCAGAGTCAGGGACAAAGGCTGGCCATGAAGGGCCTGCAGCCAGGATGCTTCAGATTTGCTGTTGGCCATGGGGCTTCTCCAGTATTTACCTATATGTTATTTTATTTAAATGTTGTGAGTGGAGGAAGGGAAGGCTTATCTTTAAAATGAAAACTGGTTTGTGAACCCATGAAGGAAAATGTTAGAAATGGATAGAGATCTGCCTGGGCAGAGAAGTAGCTCCTCAAGCAACATAATTGGGTAGAATTCTCCAAACACCTCAGGCTACAGCAGAGAAAACAGGGCAGAAGGGCTAAGGACAACCCAGTTTTTGAAAAAAGAAAGTATACCTACATATGAACATAAGTTTATCGTAAATTGAAGTCACATAAAGAATTGTAGGCCAGGTGCCGTGGCTCACACCTGTAATCCCAGCACTTTGGGAGGCCAAGGTGGGTGGATCACTTGAGGCCAGTAGTTTGAGACCAACCTTACCATCATGGCCAAACCCCATCTCTACTAAAAACACAAAAATTAGCCGAGCGTGGTGGCATGCGCCTGTAGTCTCAGCTACTTGGGAGGCTGAGGCAGGAGAATCACTTGAACCTGGGAAGTGGAGGTTGCAGTGAGCCAAGGTCATGCCACTGGACTCCAGCCTGGGTGAAAGAGTCAGACTCTGTCTCAAAAAAAAAAAAAAAAAAAAAAAGAATTGCAGCACAGAATTTATAAACAATAAAAATATCCAATAATCTTAATTGAAAATTCTATATACCTATATAAAGTCATAACTTCAGTGTGACTTCCTATTTCATGGAAAATTTATGGTTTTTATAATTTGCAACTCCATACTGTGACAAAATCAGACAATGAATAAATGCCTTATGACTATTTTAATGAGCAAAATCAGTCATATCATTGAAAAATTCCAATGAATATACAACTAATGAATGTTGGTTGGTTGGTATTTTCATGAGACAAAAATGAAATAGTGAAGATATATGTTGAAACTTCACTCAATTATGTGAGCAACTTCTTTGCTGAATCCGATAATAGTTGTCTAATGCTAGAAAACTGCTATATAGGACACCCTTTTAAGTTTAATTATATAATTTATATTATTAGATTTTTCTCAATCACTTTGTTAAATTGAGACAATAAACAAAACAACTTACACCAATTCCTGTGGTATAAATACTCCCATCATGGCCATTTGAAGCTATTAAGTTCATGTCACTGAATGCAGAATTGGGAAGAGATGCACAGTACCACTGTTACATATACCACTGTACACATACCATTGTTACATACTATACCGATATGACAGATGTAAATTCCCTCCAGAACATAAATAATAGGAGTAAAATACTTAGGACGTAATGAGTTTTGAGTATTTATGACCTTTGACTTTAATATAATATAGTATGATTTATTTAATTGCATGTCTAACTTAATTTTTAATATAGCTTTGTTTAGCCAGCTCACAAAATCCTTGAAAGCTTAGCAATCAGTGACAAGAAAGTGGACCATGTTCCTGCTTGCTCAGGCTGTGGATCTGGGGTAGCCTCCTTACCCCCACCATGGAGACCTTGGTGCATTTCACCAGGAGCTCCCCCACCACCCCCATCAGGGCTAGTGCTTGTGCTCACCATTGGAGTATCCAAGTAGTAGACTTCGCAGTCCAGCTCCACTCAGCTTTATTCCCCTCTCCCTGCATCTGGGGCTGAGCAGGGAATTCAGGCCACTCTACATTCCACAGATCAGCCCATTGCCTGAGGCAACAGAGACTTTCCCAGTAAACAAAATCAAGCATATAACATCTGCTTCTCTTGAAGCCAGCTCTTACCCACAAAATCTTACCACATACAGAAGCTGCTGACCCATGTGCACTGGAGAACAGATATACTTCCTGAGACCTCTGCCACCCTGGCTTTGCAGGAGGCTGTGAGCCTGCTCACATGTCCAGTACATTACTACTACAACCAGAATATGAGAAAGCCACCACACAATGGCTATCTATAACCAGGGAACTCGTACAGAGTCATGGCCACTGAAAGCACTCAGAACCAAAGCCAAATGACCCTGCACAACATCAAGGGGGGAAGAATCCTATCCAAATGAAAGTAAATTAAAAAATAATAAAAAAGAGATAGTTTATTCAGATGAGAAGGGCAGAGAAACAATTGTGAAAGTATGAAAAAACTGTTACAACACCCACAAAGGAACACACTATGTCTTTAACAATGGATCCTAACCAAAATGAAATATTTGAAATACCAAGTAAATAATTTAAAATATTGATTTTAAAGAAGCTCAGTGAGATCCAAGAGAAAGTTGAAAATAATATAAAGAAATCAGAAAAACAATTCAGAATATAAATGAAAAATTAAACAAAGTCATAGATATTTTAAAAGACAAAAACAAATAGAACTTATGGAAATGAAAAATTCATTGAAGGAACTACAAAATACAGTTGAAAGCTTTAATAATAGACTAGACAAACCAGAAAAAACAATCTCCAAGCTTGAAAACAAGTCTTTTGAATTAACCCAGTCAGACAAAAATAAAGCAAAAGTTTTAAAAAATGAACAAAGCCTTCAAGAAGTATGGGATTATGTAAAACGTCCAAACCTACAAGTCATAGGTATACCTGAGTCAGAAGAAAAAAACGCTGGAAAAACCTATTTGAGGAAATAACTGAGGAACATTTCCCTAGTCTTGTTAGAGATTTAGTATCCTGATACAAGAGGCTCAGAAAACTCCAAGAAAATACATTGCAAGATATACTTCATGAAGACATATAGTCATCACACTATCTGAAGTCAAAGTAAGGGAAAAATTCTAAAGTCACCAAAAGAAAAATTTCTAATCACCTATAAAGGAAACTCCATGAGACTAACAGCAGATTTCTCAGCAGAAACCTTACAAACCAGAAGAGATTGGGGTTCAATTTTCAGACTTAAAGAAAAAACTCTCAACCATGAATTTTGTATTCTGTTAAATTAAGCTTCATAAATGAAGAATAAATAAAGTATCTCCCAGACAAGGAGACACTAAGAGAATTTGTTATCATTAGACCAGTCCTTCAAGAAATGCTCGAGGAAGTTCTAAACATGTAAACAAAAGGTTGATACTTAACATTATAAAAACACACAAAAGTATAAAAATCACAGGTCTTATAAAACAATTACACAAATGAGACTACAAAGCAGTTAAGTGACAACATTATGACAAGAGCAAAACCTTGTACATTGATATTAACTTTGATTGTGAATGGATTAAATGCACTTAAAATATATAGATTGTTGGAATTAAAAAATAGATCTAAACATATGCTGCTTACAAGAAACCCACCTAACTGGTAAAGGCATATAGACACAAAGTAAAGGGGTAGAAAAAGATATTCCATGCAAACAGAAACCAAAATCAATCAGTAGCTATACTTACATCAGATAAAATAAACCTTAAATCAACAACAGTAAGAGAAAAAAAAGATGGTCATTATATAATAATAAAAGATTGTATTCACCAGGAAGTTATAACAATCATAGATATATGTGCACCCAACACCAATGCAGCCAGATTCATAAAACAAATACTATTAAATATTAAACCCAAGAAAAGAGATAGATGGAAATACAATAATAGTGGGGCACTTCAACACCCCACTGACAACACTAGACAGATCATTGAGATAGAAATTCAACAAAGAAACACTAGACTTAATTAGGCATCTAGACCAAATAGACCTAGCAGACATTTACAGAACATTCTATCCAATGACTGCAGAATATACAGTGCATAGAACTGTATAGATAGAGCATATGTCAGGCCACAAAACAAGTCTCAATAAATTTTAAAAAATTGAAATCATATCAAGTATCTTCTCAGACCACAGTGGAATAAAACTAGAAATCAATTCCCAGAGAAACTATGAAAACAATACAGATACACAGAAATTAAACAACCTGCTCCTGAATGATCTTTGTGTTAACAACGAAATTAAGATGAAAATTTAAAAATTTTTGAAACAAATGGAAATGGAGACACGACATATCAAAACCTCTGGGAAACAACAAAGGCAGTGCTTAGGGGAAAGTTTATAGCAGTAAATGTCTACAGAACAAAAATAAGATCACAAATTAACAACCTAATGTCACACCACAAGGAACAAACAAACAAACAAACAAACAAAACAAAACAAAAACAAAAACAGAACAAACCAAACACAGTGCTAGCAGAAGGAAAGGAATTACAAAGAGAAGGAATAAATGAAATTGAGACAAAAAATACAAAGGATCAATGAAGCAAAAAGTTGGTTATTTGAAAAAATAAACAAAATTGATAGACCACTAGCTAGACTAATCAGGAAGAGAGAAGATTCAAATAAGCACCATCAGAGATGAAAAAGGATACATTACAACTGATACCACAGAAATACAAAAGAGCATCAGGGACTGTCATGAACATCTCTATCTTCACAAACTGGAAAACTAGGGGAAATGGATAAATATCTACAAACATATAACCTCACAAGAATGAATCAGGAAGAAATAGAAAGCAAATAACAGGCTGATAGCATGTAGTGAGATTGAATCAGTAATAACAATAATTTTTTAAAATCCCTCAAGCAAAAAAAAAAAAAAAAAAATGCCCAGGGTCAGATGGATTCACAGCTGAATTCTATCATGTATACAAAGAACTGGTACCAATCCTACTGAAACTGTCCCAAAAAAATCAAGGAGGAGGGAATTATCTTTAACTCATTCTGTGAAGCCAGTATCACCATGATACCTAAATGAGGCAAGGACACTACAAGAAAAAGAAAACTACAGACCAATATCCTTGATTAACACAGATTCTCAAAAATCCTCAAAAAAAAAAAAAAAAAAAAAACCCCAAAAAAACTAACAAAGTGAATCCAACAGCACATCAAAGAGATAATAAGCCACAATCAAGTGGGTTTTATTTCAGGGATGCAAGGATGGTTCAACATACACAAATCAATAAATGTGATTCATCACATAAACGAAATATGAGGAAAAACCATATGATCATCTCAAAAGATACAGAAAAAGCATCTGATGAAATTATGCATCCCTTCATCATAAAAACTCAACAAAGTAGGCATCAAAGAAACATAACTTAAAATAATGAAAGCCATATACAACAAACCCATAGCCAACATCATACACACACACACACCACAAAATACTACGCAGCTATAAAAAGAATGAAATCATGTCTTTTGCAGCAATGTGGATGGAACTGGAGTCCATTATCTTAAGTGAAATAACTAAGAAACAGAAAATAAAATACTGCATATTCTCACCTATAAGTGGGAGCTAAACTGTGTACACATGGACATAGAAAGTGGAATAATAGACGTTGGAAACTCAGAAAGGTGGGAGGTAGTGGGGAATGAGAAACTACCTAATAGCTACAATGTACACTATTTGGGTGATGGTTACACTAATAGCCCAGACTTCATTCACTACACACTATCTCCATGTAACAAAACTGCACTTTTACTTTCAAACTCGATAAAAATAATTTTCACAAAAAAGAAAAAAATGTTTAGCAATCAACTGCCGAGGCTACTACAAGGAGGCTTCAGCAGACACTGGCTAAAGGCAACTGGGAGAGGCAGCAGGAGGCCTGAGTGGAAAGTGCAGGGCTTGGCCATTATTGCTGGAGGAAAAACCCTGGTAATTCAGGAGAGTAGAAGCAGAGAGAAAGCAAAGCTTGACCATGGATAATGGCCTGTGGAAAGCCATTTTGAGCAGGGGCAAGAAACACAAAAACAAGCACCTTTTTGCTCTGGAATAGTTGTGATGTGAAGAGAGGAAGGCGGCTCCCCTAGCTTCAAGAACTCCTGGCTAGCTCCTCATTGCTCAGGTCCCAGCCTACAAGGTGTGTCCTCAGGAAGGTTTGCTGTGACTGCTTGGCCTCATGCTTCTTCCTTTCCGTATCACTCATCCCATTTGTAATTATTTCTTTAATACCCACTTTCCTTCCCCAGTAGATTGTAAGACATTCAAGGGCAGGGACTGTCTGGTTTCCTGCCTTATCCTCGGGGCCTGGCACAGAGCTTGGCACTTAGGAGGTGCTCAACAGATTACTTATGGCAACAAACTAATTTCAGCCTTGTAATGACTCCAGGCATTGCCTTCCTCGATCTTATCTCAGCCTTGGCTTCCTGTTTGGATTCAGGTTGCTGCTAACAGGTGCAGGTGAGCTGCATGGCCTTATCAACTGGGCAAATTTAGTGGAGTCACTTTTCAGATTAAAGAAACAGTGGGAGAGGAAGTTTGAGCATGAGGTCACAGAGGGAACCTCTTGGGCTACTACTTTCCGTGATCTCAAAGCAGTTTGGTTATTTCATTTTCTCATTCATTCACTCGTTCTTCATTCATCTGGCAGGTATGTTTTGAAAACTGACTCTGTGCCCAGCCCTGTATAAAAGCATCTGGTACCTGGTACCTTCTGAGTCATCAGTGGGGCAAGGTAGGTTGTGAAAACTTCTGGAATCAGGCAGATGTAGCTTCAAATTTCAGGTCTTTACTGACAGTGCATGAAAACTTGGGTATGTCTCTTAATCTCTTTGAACTTTTGCTTCCCTCTTTTGTGAAAAGAGCAAATAAGGTGTCTGTTGCAAGGCTATTGTAGGGCCCAAAGGTGATGAGATATCCAAAGTAACCAGCTCCTAGCTGGAGCTCCATGTATGTTCATTCCCAGCACCCTTCCACCCCCCACATCCCTGCCCACCTCCACCACATCTCTAAGTATATTTTCCACTTCCTTTTTCACTTAAAAAGTTTGCATTCGTTCTGCATTGGTTTCATTCAGAGCTTCTCCAAGTGCAATGCCCAGACCACCAGCATCAGAATTCCCTGGGGAGCCTGTTAAGATGCAAATTCCTGGGCCCCAATATAGTTCCCAAGAATCAGAACCTCTGGGTGTAGAGCTCAGCAGATGTGGTTGCAGACATGTTCCCGAGGCAAAGACATCAAACTTGGTGCTTTCGGTCTCTGAGAAGCCCCCTGGCAACGATTGGTGCCAGAGACCTAAATTTGGCTTGAAGAGAACCAGAATTGAGAGAATATCTGGAAACGTGTGTAATTTGCGAGGAAAACAGAGGGGAGGGAGGATATATGTGAATGATGTTGGCGGGAATGAGTGGGGGTGAGATGGGAATGAAGGAGATGTCAGCTAGCAATGTCCTGGCTGGGCAAAAGCTAGGAGATGCCACCTGAGCCTGAGGGGGAAATCTGCCCACACTGTAGATGGCTCCACATGCTGGCTTCTCCAGGAGTCACAGGGAGGTTCAGGACCTCCACCAATCCCTGCAGGTGGCCTCCTGACACTGAAATTCTCCAGGTCAGTCTTGGTTTCAAATATTTTGTCCCCTTACTAGATTGCATGTCCTCATGACATTAATAGCTGCTAGCATTGCAGAGAGCTTCTTGTCAAATGTTTGGAAAAGAGACGCGGTATTAGGGTCAAAATTTCACTCAAGTCCTGCCTCTGTCACTGATAAGGAGGATGGCATTGGGAAAGTCATGTGACTTCTTGGAGCATCTGCTTGTTCACCTGTAAAGTGTGATAACAGAGTCTGCCTTTCAGGATGGTGGTGAGGGATCAATGACATAGATGATGTGTTTAAAGCCCAGAATGACAAGGCACAGAATACACACTCCTTCCCTTTTCCCTACCCATTGTCCCAGAACAGGAGCCCAGGAGGCAGTCTGCTCTTCTCTAGAGTGGAAGTTCACAGTCTCCACTGACTCAGGCAGCTCTGGCAGCCACACACTTCTGAAGCCACCCACTGCGGTGATTCTTTTGTCTGTGAATTGCACTTTGATTGATAGGCCTTTGCTCAACACAGAAGGTTTGCATTTTCCATGGAATGGGAAGAAGAGACAGGAAGTAGGGAGCTTGGGCGGCGAATGATGTAGAGCTGATGGCCAGGAGGCCAGCCCAGAAATGTTCAAGCAGGGAGTCAGAAGTGGAAGTGGAAGTTGCCAGTGAAGGACAAGGGGAACTTGTTTAAGACCAGCTCCTTGGCATTTCTCTTGAAACAAGCTAAACCTTTAGTCATTGCAAGCTATAAAAAGGGTTGTGTGGATGGGAAGGACCCTAGTGGGTTAAGCAGTGATATGTGAGTCCACATAATTCCACACTCAGAGGAGGGGCTGCTGCTCACAGAGTGGGGGCACATTACAGATTCCAGAAAGGGGCCAGCCTGAAGGCTGTGGGCTCTTCTCTAAGTGGATTCAGTGGCTCTATGGGCAACGCTCCTGGTTGTCCCCATCTCTGAACTCACTCCCCTTTCATTCCCTTTCCCTGCCTTGATCATTATATTTGATACCAACAGCAGCAGAAGGCAGTGCAGGGGGAGTACAGGAGCTCTCCCCCATTCCACTGGGCCTCCTAGAGGTGCTGGCAGGAACCGAAAGCTAACAAGGTTCAGCTTTCTGTGGGTCTTGCAGGGACTTGCTGTGGCCTCCGGTGGCAGGGAGGTGTGTGCTCTGCTGGCAGTGAACACAAAGTCACTGGAGGGGAGATTAACTGGGCCCCCAAAGGCACCAAGGGCATTTGGCCAGCGTCCTTCTCCTTTATGCTTCTGCTTTGGGTGATCAGAATCTGGGCCAGGTTGGAACTCCAGGGTGGCAGAGTGAAGCTCTGGTGCAAATCTGTTTCTCTGACTTGTTTTAGAATTGCAATAGCTTCAAGTACACGTTCCTTATCATGACCGCTCCATGTCTCTGTCCCTTCAGCCCCACTCCCTCCTGTATAATGGCACTACCCAGCTAATGAATGGACCCATGCTGTGACTTCCAGCTGTATCCCCTGTCCTCATGAACTGGCTCTTCTGTGTTGGCTTTAGGGTCTGGAAGAGTCTCCCATCTCCTCTTTGGTGGGCCATGCCCCACTCTTCAAGGCCCCTCCCTGTTTCAGCTAACCCATAGCAGAGGCCTCCAAACTTGTCTCCTGGTCTCCAGTCTCTCCCCTGCTCTGCTGCCAGGTTACACTTTGCAGGACATAACTCTGCCAGTGCCAAAAAAATTGCTGTTTCCTTCTCCCCCACCACCCCAGCCCAAATGTCAAATGCTTTCAGCAACGCATGTCTAGGCCTTTCTCTGAAGCTCTTTGGCCCTCTTTACCCTCTAGTGGCATGTCAAGTATACCATAGAGAATAGGTACACCAGGCCCCTTCCTTCCAGAAGCTTCTATTCTAGAGAACAAAGAAGCAAATTGGTACGTAATTACAAATAGTAATTAGCACCATGGAAGAAACAGATAGCGCTGGTCGTAGGGAAACCTGGGGCAGGGAGGCTTCTATGAGGAGGCGGCATTCAGTAGTGACTCAAAGGGTAAGGAGGCCATAGCCCTCTCATCCTTGAAGCCTCACAACTCCCAGACCTCCTGTTGGTCTCCTGTGCCAGCAGCACACTTTCTGTCACTCAGAATCACGTCTGTGGTGGAAGCAAATTGGCCAAGACCTGGGATGTGAACCCCCTGCGGCCTTAACCAGCTGTTCTCCCGCTCCATAATCATGGGACCCAGAGGGAGCTGCGCAGGGGAGTCCCTCCCAGGGGCTTCATCCTAAGACCCTTGGGTGGTCCCTAAGAACCGAGGCTTCCTTTCTTCTCCCTGATGTGGGATCTACCCTTGTTCTTTCTTCACCTTCAGGTTCCAGTTGAGAAGGCTAGTGTCTACTCATAAAAAAAAATCACAGGAAAGAGGAAAAGAGCATCTCTCCCAGTGTGAAAGCCCAAACAGAGGAGCTACCTCATGAAGGGAAGCAGTTCTAATCACTCCAGTGCTCCAGAAAACACTTCATGCCCAGCAAGACAGCCCCTGGGTTCCCCTCGCCATTTCAGTCATGTTTCCTCCCCTACCCGCTGGAGTCCAACCGAATGGCAGCTCCAGCCACAGTGCATTCAGTACCAATCTGGCTTCTGGCAAGTTGTTCCTGGGGACTCCACAGACCAGCTGGGCCCCCAGCCACATCGCTCAGATAAGAAGGCGCCATCTGGCCACCCCCAGTGCCCCTCTGCTCTGCATCGCTGCAGGACTGAGCATCAGGGATCCCCCCATCCAAGGGAAACCCACTACCAGGCCCTTTCTCTGTGCTGAGTGCACAGACCCCCTCTGCAGGGCCTTCCCAGGAGTAGGTATTTCCCCTTCTCCCCTCCCTGGGTCCTTTAGGACCTGCACCCCACATTGGCACCCCTTGCTCCTCCTGCAGGCCCAGGTAGCATCTCCTCTGGTCTGTTTAATGTCTCTCACCTTCCTGGGTCCCCAAGTCAAGCTGTAAAGATGGCCACTTGTGATTCAGGAGATGGCCCATTTTGTGCATTCTTTGCTTCTGGAACTTGAGTGGCAGCTTTAGGCTTTGATAGCACAGTCTTTTTTAAGAAGACATTTATTGTGCCTTGACATAGGCACTGGGCTGAGGGAAAATATCATGTATTCCACAATCATCAGCCCCAAGGGACAGCGCTAGTATTTTCCCACTTTTATAGCTAGGAAACAGCAGCTCTGAGAGGCTGAGTGACTTGTCCAAAGTTCTAGGACTTGGAAGGGCAATGCTGAGATTTGGATCCAAGACTCTAAAGCACGTGTGTACAGCCACCATGTCACCCTGCCAGCCCAGGTACCACCTGCCGCAGCCTTTCCTGGAGGACTTGACAGCTCCTCAGCCTCTGTGTGTTTTAGGAAGTGGCTCAGCATCAAAGTGGGAGGCAGCGGGAACTCCCCATGGAGCAGCGCTGGCCAGCAGCAGGGCCAGGCTCATCCCCCACCTTCAAGGGCAGAGGCCAAGGCTGGAAAGACAGCTGTAAATCCCACAGCTGCCTGCTGCCAAGCTGGGATTGGGTGTGTGGAGGGGGCCAGGGAGGCTCTCGGGGCCCAGAGGCCAGTTCCCCTGGGCCAGTGTCCATGACTCCAAAGCAGGGAGCTGATGGGAGATCTGGGAGCTGTGGTTACTCATTGGGGGAGGAGGGCAGTGAGGAGTTAGATCATTGTTCTGGGAAAGTTCCAAGAGCCTTAGTCGGTCACTTCACAGGAGACCTGGGTCCTCCTAGGCACCAACCTGAGGTTGCATAGCCAGGGCAGGACTCACCCCCAAGACCTGGCCTTTAAATGGGAGCTTTTATTCAGTGTGCCCTGGGGCCTCCAGAATGCCAGCCAGGGCATTGGCACAGTGGCTGTGGGAGCTTTAGAATACCACCAAGAATAGTAATAGCTACCATTTATTTAATACTTTCTGTGTGCCAGGCACTTGCTGAATACTCTGCACGTATGCATCACTTGACAGTCACTACGAGAACCCTGGAGGCTGATGCCATGGTTATCTACATCTCATGGTTGAAGAAGCACAGCTGGGAAGGGGCAGAGCCTGCGCTGGACCCCAAGCTCTGGATGAAGCGTGAGGCTTCAATGGCTGTGCTGGAGACATTGTCATTGGTATTTGCTCAACAAACTTTAATGGAGGGTGCTCTGGGGACAGCACAGAGGGTAGAAGGAGAGTATAAATCTCTCCCTGTCTCTTTACACACATACACACACACACACACACACACACACACACACAGTCTGGTCATGCCAAGGAGACAGATGAACACACTGCTACACAGAGCAGCATACAGCAGGGGCCACACCAGTGGGGGGTACAGAGAAATTTGTGTTGAGTTTGGAGGTGAGAAGGTGCAGGGAAGAAGGATCTCCTCAAGGTGGTGCTGCATCCATCCCCTCTGCTGACAATGCCCTCAAGTCCCTCTGCTTGGTCAACTCCCCACTCTGCTCAGGTCTCTCCTCCTTCAGGAAACCTTCCCTGATTGCCTCCCTACTCTTCAGGCAATTTTTCAGGCTGTGCCCCATTGTCTTGGCCCTTAGTGCCTTGAATCATATTAGTCTGTATAAGTCTCTGACTTCTCCCTTGGAATGTGAGGTCTGGGGATGCTGGCACTGCATCTTCCCTATCTCAGGGTCCCCATTACCCAGCACTGCCCCAGGAAGACCACAGTGTCAGGGGGCCGGCAGGGGTTGTGGAACAGCACAGAGAGGAAGGGGTCAGCAGCACCAAACGCAAGGCAGAAGGCCAGCCCTGTGGGTGATGACAGGTGCCCGTCTGCTTGGAGGTTTGCTTTTAAACAGGTTTGCTTGGAGCTGAGGGTCCCTACAGGAGCAAAATGGCAGGTGGCTCTGGAGAGGTGGCTTGTCCCCATCCCAGTCCTCACAGCCATGAATGCTGTGTTTGCAGGAACTCTGGGGAGAGTGCGGTGGCTTCTCCCACATTTCTTCAAATAAAATCTGGGCCCAAATGCCCCCAGGCAGCTCTCTGCAGAATTGTCCCTGTGTGTTTGTTTTGCCACCTCGGACTGAGCTGACTGCAAGGGCTCAGAACACAGCCCAGGCAGACACTGGGTATGCAAAGGTAGGGCATGTTTGTGTTAGAGCTGAGCTGTTGGCTTTAATTCTGCATTTCTTGCTCCTGAGGCTTTGAAAAACAAAGCACACTCTGGGCGGGCTCACTTGGGGAAAAGATGGGAGCTCTGGTCTTATCTTGAAGCAGCACAGCGTGCTTAGAGAAGAGTTATGGACTCTTACAATGCTGGTGAGTTCTGGAGTTGGTGCTATCTTCCAAGCCTGGGAGCTGGCAGTGTTGTGGTTCTTAGCTTCTTAGCTCAGCTAGTTCCGAGGTCTTGTCTTAAAACCAGGAAGAATTAGGTGTGCGGACACCGGAGAGTAAGTGGAGTAGAATTTATTAAGCAAAATGAAAGCTTTGAGCAAAGAAGGGACTGGGGGCGGGTGGTTCCCCTACCTGAAAGTGGGAAAGTCCCCACTGTGTGGCTGGGTCTGGGGCCTTTTATGGACTGAGAATGGAGACTGCAAGCTGATTGGTTTGTGAGTATGCAAAAAAGGTTAAAGTGAAGACACCACTCAAAGGTGGGTATGGCAGCATAGAAAACCAGTTAGGAAAGAGCAGGTATATGTAAAATAGGTGAAGGGTGTGGATCAATCAAAGGAAAGCATGCAAAACAGGAAGACGAGTTCCTAATCTGGTCTGAGGGGTTGACTTGTAGCTTGGCTTTCAGGCTTTAAACTGTCTTTGGCTTGGAGGTGAGGATTCACAGGGGACCTGCACCTGTCAGCCTAGGCATTTGGCTGCCTCCTGCCATTCTCATGTCCCCTCTCTGAAGCGGTACATCTCACTGCCATTAGAATAGGGACGAAGACCAATCTTAACTGCTTCCTGCTGACAGGGGGCGCTGTTTTGGGAAAACAGCAGTCAGATCTCCCTCAGAGGCTTATCTAAAGGAACTCAGTGAATGGGAGCCATTATCCAAGGCTCCAGTTGCATGACCTTTTGGAGTTTGATGGCCTGAAGTCAAGAAGAGACAAACCAGGTTATTAGAAGACATGTATCAAAATGCAACAAGAGGTAAGGACAGCTTAGAAATCCTGAGGCTGCTGGAATGCCCAGATAACTGGTGGCTATAGTTATGCTTGCTAAGAGTTGCATGCATGGGGCTTGGCTTTGGTTAGCTCTATTGGTCTTATTTTCCCAAAGAAACCTCCAGGTAATGGGCACCCTATTTACTCCTATCACCTGGCAGGATTTGCAGGATAATTGCTCAGAACTAGAATATTGATCCAGATTTTTACATTACCCATCCCTTCTGTTTCTTCTAAGCTGCAGCCAGAGACCACTGGAAGAAGCAGTGTTAGTCTAAAATGTAAGCAAAAACTTAAAACAACTGAGATTAGAATTCAATGACAAGTGTATGATAAGTTTTGAGACATAATTTTTGTCTCTCCAGTCCATATTTTTGTCAAAACAAATCATGGTAGGACTGAGTTGTTTTCAAAATAAACTTTAGTCTTATACTTGGCTTGATCATTTGCATAAAGTGCAATAAGAATAATTATCCTTCACGCAGGCTTTTTAAATTGGCTTTGATGGAACTCCATTCCACAAGGAATCTCAGATGAGACCTTTTAAAGCCAAGCCTAGCCATGGGTTTGTACCCTCAAATACTTATGAGTTGGATAAATTTCTCTCTTCCTCAGGTCCCAAAACAACATGGGGCTCCTAGGCCTGTTAGAAAATGACATTGTTTACTCACCACAGCTTAGGAACCCTGTACAGGAACTGTTTTGACAGGGTATGAAGTCAGTTTTCCCAAGGGGATTTTATTGGCTGTGCAAGTCAAGCTCTTTTCCTTAAAGGGAAGCACACACTTCAGTCAAAGCCTTGGCAAAACAACCTGTTTCTCCAATTGCATCCTGTTGCAAAAGAAAATGGATTCTTATTGCATTGATCCAAATAACTGTATTCCCATAACTTAAGAATACTCACAAACAGTTTCCAAATCTAGAGAAACCAAGCAGAGAGAAAAAAATATGCTCCAAATTTTGTTTACAAGAGTATACCTTACTCGTGTTAGAAGCTGTAGATAGCTCAAAAAAGTTTCCTTGGCTCAGAAAAAATAAAGGTCAGCAATGTTTTAAGCAAAAAGTTTAAAAAATTACTTCAGTTTTCTGATACTTCAGTCTCTTCAGTTTACTCTTTCTCCTTGATATTCATAAGCATTTCAGTTCTTCATGAGTCCTGTATGTTTCCCTCTATTCCAGTGTCACGATCTCCAAAGCTATCAGAAACCTGCATTTGAGAGCACCTGTCAAAGTCCTACAGCTTTTGAAAAGGATCAAAGCATGACAACAATTGTCTGTGAATGACAAAATATCTAGCATAGTTACAGTCAAAAACATGATTGACAAAGAAATTTGGTTATTTCTGTGGTTTACAATAGCTTAACATAATAACCTTAATTATGATCAATAGCATATACTCAGACATTAGACTTTTAGAAATCCCCTACAATTTTGGAACATATATTAACATTATTCACTAAAATATAACCTGAAGAAGGTTAAACATTATTTTTATTCTGGCAATCTCACGTGACTAAACACATCAAATAATCCTGTTTACCTTTCCTTCAGATGCTCCAGAGGCCCTCTGTAGCATCCAAAAGTTAGGGATCAGGAAAGACAACCTTGAAACTGAAGTTTGATTTTGGGAAGACTGTTAAATATGTTAGAGGTTCAAAGCACTTGATATTGTGAAGTAGAATTCCAGATTACCATAAGTCAGTTTAGTCAAAATGATGACTCAATAATTTTTTAAAAGACAAAACCTTTCATTATTGTTTACTATTTTTCTTAAACAGCAAGTCAGTTCCTTAATAAAACCTTGTTGTGCTTTTATTTCAATGCTTGATTTATGGAAAATCCATATAATACCTTTTTGAGGTTAGTCAGTATTTTCACACACAGAGTTTCTTTTTGCAAGACTGATTTTTACAAACCTTCCACCATTTGCTTAAACCTTATCTTATCTAATTCAAAACAATCCTTTAACCCTCTAAACTAGGCAAAACTTTACACTCCCATGTCTTCTTATAATATTTTACTCAAAACACATTTTACTTTCCTTGCACATTTTGCATGTAAATCTCTTTTCAGTAGTTTCAATTGCATGTTATAATGGCAACTCTTAGCAATTTTTAATTTTAATTTAAAACCTGGTGAGTTATTTTAATTATGTACTCAGTGCACATAAAATCTGACTCTTTCCAGCATAGTTAAGGGCATGGTTAATTTCATATGTCCCCAGGCCTTACCAAATTGTAAAACAGGCAAGTCAAACAGTTCTCAAAAGCCAAAGAAGCAGGTTATAACCTTAAAATACTTAGCAAATCTAGTATCTGATCCTCATAATTTATGCCACATATTTACATTTTGAAGACATTTGTATTTTACCAATTATCTTTAAAACTGTTTTTATTTCTCAAAGATTAAAGTCACATGAACTAAAAGGCATTGCAACTTTTATTTTTCCTTCAAAAAATATTTGATCTAAGCACTTAATTTTATTTAAGCCAATTTACGAGAGCTATTTTTAATACAACCAAATCACACATAACACATACATGGTTACACAGATAGACAGAAGAAGATCCAGTAGTTGTAAAATTTTTCATTTGCCAATCTCCTAATTGAATTACTGGCCTCAGGATGGAGCCCTTCAAGAAACAGGGCTAGGAAAACATGCAGTTTCTAGGGCCTAATAACAAGCATAGCTGAAAGGCAAAACAGGTTTTAAGAGGGATCTACCTGCTTTTAATTCCTGGGGTTCCAGAAGGAAAACAGAGGGTTTTTTTCCCCCAAAATGGGGTCTGTGGCACCTTCTCAGTTTTTGCAAAGGAGTCCCATGCTCTCAGAAGTTATCTTAGGGCCTCTCATGTGTGTACTGAGAGTGGCAAGACAAAATGGAGAAAAATAATTCAGTCGACTGAGAAAAGAATCTTTTTCCAGAAAAACAAGATGCACGAAGAGAAAAACATAAAGGGTTTTTAAATATACCTATGGCTTGGATAACCACTTTTAATTAAGCTGACTTTTAACCATAGTGCTCTTTAAGAAAATCCTTTTAAATTCTTTGTTACCAGACTTTAGCCACACCAAGTGGCCAATATTTCCAGCCTTTGAATTTTACCAAAAGTAACTTCACAGGTGAAACCAAGAAGCCTCAACTAAGGTTATGACTTAACCATGAGTGTACAAGGTATTTTTTAAAAAGTGGTAAATAGTTTTTACAAAATCTAGAATCTTTAAAGTAGCTCAGAGAAACCTCTGCCTCCTGGGTTCAAGCAATTCTCCTGCCTCAGCCTACTGAGTAGCTGGGACTACAGGCATGCACGACCATGCCTGGCTATTTTTTGTATTTTAGTCAGGCTGGTCTCGAACTCCTGACCTCGTGATCTTCCCGCCTCAGCCTCCCAAAGTGCTGGGATTACAGGCATGAGTCACCATTCCTGGCCGAGAAAGGAAGATTTGAGAAAGGAAGCTAGAAGTTGTTCATGTAAGGTAAGAGAATCAGTAAATGGTAAAAGTTACAGATATTAAGCAGAAAGTCCTCATTCCCTAAGCCAGGATTGAACCCTGGCCACCATTGTAAAATGGTGGAGACCAAAAGAAAGAACTGCCACGTTGTTACAAGGTCAAGCTTCCAAGGACATAAGACAAGATGGAGACCTGCAGCAAAGTTTGTTACTGACGTTTGCGGGGCTGGCTTGAACAGTAGGCTTACGGGGTACTAGGCCATGCTCTATCCTCAGTATTCCTCCTTATGACAGAACCATACAGAAAGACACACAAAGTATACCAGATTGGCTGCAGCTTAAGATTAGCCTCACATATCCTTTTTTCCATTCATCAAAACCTTACAGAGGATGTAAACAGTGATTTTCTCGTTCATTCAACTGGTTTGCACAGGGAGAGGGAGACCAGAAGTCTGACTGGTAAGAAATCTTTACCCTTTTGCAGACATTTCAGGCTTCTGAGTTCCCTTCACCCAAGATCAATTTTAAGCCAAGCAGTTCAAGGGTTGGGGAAATTAACTCTTCCCAGTTTGGGGTACACATCCAAGGGGAATGTCCTATGGTAGATACAGGGACACAATTACCCATCCACAAAGAGAGGACAGAGGAGGAAAAAGCAGAAAGAAGGCATTTTTTTTTTCTTTTCAAAAGCATCACAGTGATTCAGGAGGCATTTGAGAGAAGTACAGACTGAAGATGATTGGTTACCCATCTTGAAAGAGGGAAACAAAGTGTCCCTAGTTCCTTTCTCTTCCCAGTGAATGCTCAGGGTGTGTGAGGGAGAGAAAGAAGAAGCATCTCCATTTCTTTTTTGGGACCTTACATCTCTGAGTCCCAATGACCTTGGCAGGGTGCCACCCATGGGTACCAATGAGGCTTTCACCCATGTTAATGGGGGGGCCTAGGGCATAGGAATTATCTGCATTCACCCACATGCTGCCAGTCCCCCATGCTGTCGGTAACCTTTGGGTTCTCCCGACCTCATTTATGGCATAGATACTAGCATGACCTCTATCCTTGAAATAAGGGGGACCTAATCAGCAGGAATTAGTCATGCTCATCTGCGCTGTGCCCCTTGACTTCCATTGTTGTCTGCCTCTGGATCCCTCAGATCCCGTTTTCCTTACTAGGGCTTCAATCTGAAGCTTGGAATTGAGTTTGAGACAAAAAGCTGCCTCAGGAGGGTTCATGGACTCATTAAGTCCCAGGTGGTCCTTGCCAGACTGCAGCCAGCAGCCAACAGCCAACAGGATCGCTCCTCTGCTGCTTCCTTATCATAAGTCAAATGCTAAGGTAAAGCTGTAGAGCTGAGTCATCCTCAAACAAGGGAGAGAAAAGGGAGTTCTGTGATTTTGGGTCCTGACCTAGTAAAATGCCTTTCAAAAGGAAAAAAAACACCTTGCATAGAAAAGTTTCCTGTATTCACAGGGCTGTGTTAACTACTGACATATTGGAGAACAGAAAAAAACAAAACAAAAAAAAAACAAAAAAAAAAAACAGCTTAAATGGAGGGCAGGGAAGGTGCCTGGGGGAAAAAAAACCTCTTGCTCTATGCAAATGGGTTCCTCCAATGGGGAGAGATTCTTAATTGCTGGACCCTCCTTCTGGTTCAGACTGAGCTGGACCCCTCAGTCATGGGAGGAAAGACTCAATGGGTATGTGGTGGGAGGGGGTGGTGGGCAGAAAATGCTGACCAACTGGCTGTGCAGGGTCCCTAGCACCTGAGACTTCCCTGGGTCCCAGGCAGCAGACATGGCTCACTTGTGGTCTGTGTGGCTATTGGACACAGCACAGGCATGCGGTGGACACAGCCACATGCCCCAGCTAGGAAGGGAGGAGGGAGTGGGTAGCTGCTGTGCACCCATTTGTCCACCGTGTGTGCTTGTGGCTGTTGGGATGGGGGTAGGGAATGTGCCTCTAAGAACAGATGAAAATCACATTGTTCTGAATTGCATATCTGATGGCTAGGCCAAATGCTCATTCTACCTAATAATATTTCTGCAGTTTGCAACAACACACTTAACATTGTAAAAGAAGAGATAGGAGCCATTTCAAACCGTGAAAGAAGAAAAGAAAAACACCATAGAAAAGTCTGGAGGTCTTGGCTGATGCCATAATGGGCAGTCAGGGATGGAGCCAAGTCTAGGGGCCTTCTGGCAATTAAGTCCTTGGCCAGATGCCTTCAGTTGCCTCAGGACCTTATTCTGGTCCCGTGTGATGGCTAGACCTCCATGAAGGGAAACAAACCAACATCTCTTTGACATGAAAGAGACAGAGAGGTGGCAGGGTTGCATCCTGTCCTCTGTAACTGCATCACTCATTCTTATTTGGCTCACCAGAGGTTTGGTGCTTCATCTGCCTTCAGAAAAAAGTCTGAGGATGAGAAGGCTCAGAAACAAAGGTGAAAGAGGGTTTGGGTCCACATTTACTCACCCTCCAGGTATCCCCATATGAGCCACCAAAATGTTGCAGTCTTTCTGCTCCTCAGCTCAGCTAGGCCCGAGTTCTTGTCTCACAACCAGGAAGAATTAGGTGCACAGATACTGGAGAGTGAGTGGAGTGAATTGATTAAGCAAAAGGAAAGCTCTCAGCAAAGAGTGGACCCAGGGGTGGTCCCCCTACTCAAAGGTGGGAAAGGCTCCCTGTGTGACTGGGTCTGGGGCCTTTTATGGACTCAGAATGGGGAGTGCATGCTGATT
This sequence comes from Theropithecus gelada, assembly GCF_003255815.1. Classification (NCBI taxonomy): domain Eukaryota; kingdom Metazoa; phylum Chordata; class Mammalia; order Primates; family Cercopithecidae; genus Theropithecus; species Theropithecus gelada. The sequence continues at coordinate 117,583,858 of NC_037677.1, read as the reverse complement.
GGTTTGTGAGTAGGCAGAAAAGGTTAAAGTGAAGACACCACTCAAAGGTGGGCATGGCAGTGTAGAAAACCAATTAGGAAAGCGTAGGTCTATGTAAAATAAGTGAAGGGTGGGGATCAATCAGAGGAAAGTGCAACAAATGGGAAGACAAGTTTGCAATCTGGTCCGAGGATTTGACTTGTAGCTTTAGGCTTTAAACTGTCTTTGGCTTGAAGGTGGGGTTTCACCAGTGACCTGCCCCTGTCTGCCTAGGCATTTGGCTGCCTTCTGCTGCTCTCAGCAGCAACCATGTGGGGATGGAGAGAGAGCCGTCCTTCCGTATGTGCAGGTCCCTGAGTGCAGAGACAGTGATGACTCCACATAGGCAATGGCAGGAGATGCTGGCCTGGAAATGTCTGCAGAAGGCTCTCCCCTTGGCATCAAGGGGTGCAGAGATGTTGGCTGTCCCAAGAGCTTGCTGAAGGAAGTTCTTTCTACATTCCAGACATCTGGGGGTTCATCACTAAGAGTGGGGGCCTTGTGAGCAGCGCTGATCTGGGAAGAAGGAAATATGTGCAGAGACAGGGAGGTCAGGATGACAGCAGGAGCCCAGGGGACTGAGGCAAAAAATAATCATATTATTTAGAAGACAGAGGAGCTGAAAAGACAGGTTTGGAGCTGACACCTTGGGCTGAATGCTTCAAGAAAGAGGACTGTTCATGTAATTCAGAGTCAAATACTTAGAGAGGACAGTGGACCAGCATGAAGGCAGCGGGCTCCCTGGGAGAGGTGTTCCTGCCTGGATTTACAGCTTGTGGCTAAATGAATGTGGTAGACAAAATAAGGCCCCCAAAGATAGCCGCATGCTAATTCCTCAAACCTGTGACCACGTAACCTTATGTGGCAAAGGGGACTTGGCATATGTGGTTCAATGAAGGACCCTGAGGTAGGGAGATTATCCTAAAGTGTCCAGATAGGCCCAATCTAATCCCATGATTTGTTCAAATCAGAGAACCTTTCCCAACTGGTCAGAGGGAGACGTGATCACACACACAAAAAAGTCAGAGAGATGCTGGCATTGAAGACGGAGGAAGGGGCCGCAGGGAATGGAGTGTGGGCAGCCTCTAGAAGCTGAAAAAAAAAAAAATCATGAGGAAATGGATTTTTCCCTAGAGCCTTCAGAAAGGGGTGCAGCCTGTGACACTTTGACTTTAGCCCAGTCAGACCTGGTTAAAACTCTGACCTACAGCACTGCAAGGAGTTGGTGGGGTTGTTTTTTTGTTTGTTTGTTTTTGTTTTGTTTTTGAGACAGTCTCGCTCTGACCCCCAGGCTGGAGTGCAGTGGTGCGATCTTGGCTCACTGCAACCTCTGCTTCCTGGGTTCAAGCAATTCTCCTGCCTCAGCCTCCTAAGTAGCTGGGATTACAGGCATGTGCCACCATGCCCAGCTAATTTTTTAGATGCCCAGCTAATTGTTTGGATACCCAGCTAATTTTAATAGATACCCGGTTTCACCATGTTGGCCAGGCTGGTCTTGAACTCCTGACTTCAAATGATTTGCCCACCTTGGCCTCCCAAATGATCTGCCTACCTTGGCCTCCCAAAGTGCTGAGATTACAGGCATGAGCCACTGTGCCTGGCCTGTGTTGTTTTTAAGTCACCATTTTTGTAGTGATTCGTAACAGCAGCAACAGGAAACTCTTCTCTCCACCCGCACCCTGCCCTGGCCACCAGCTCCGCCTCCCCAGTGTCTCTGTCCCCACTGCTTCTACCTAGACCCCACTGCTCCTCCCTTCCTCTTCTCTGAACCACTGGCACACCTCCAGCCGGGCCACCTGCTTAGCACTGTTCCCCTTTAGTCCACTCTGCTAGGCGCTTGAGTTATCTTCCAAAAACCCAACTTAGGCCGGGCGCGGTGGCTCAAGCCTGTAATCCCAGCACTTTGGGAGGCTGAGACGGGCGGATCACAAGGTCAGGAGATCGAGACCATCCTGGCTAACACGGTGAAACCCCGTCTCTACTAAAAAATACAAAAAACTAGCCAGGCGAGGTGGCAGGCGCCTGTGGTCCCAGCTACTCCGGAGGCTGAGGCAGGAGAATGGCGTAAACCCGGGAGGCGGAGCTTGCAGTGAGCTGAGATCCGGCCACTGCACTCCAGCCTGGGCGACAGAGCCAGACTCAGTCTCAAAAAAAAAAAAAAAAAAAAAAAAAAAAACCCAACTTAGGTGAGGACAATTTCTACTGAATACTGGTTTTAGTTTCTATTACTTAAGAAGGTATGTCCAGATGCCCCAACTTGGCATTCAAGCCACAGCTTCCTTCTTGGTCTTCTTCTCCGCCTCTCTCCTTCTTGCCATGTGCCAAGATTGGTAAACATGTCTTCGCACCAGTTCTCTGTGTCCTCCCTTTCCTTCACCACCTCTCCAGTGTTTCCCATGTTGCCTGGATTGCCTTTCATCCTCCCTAGTCTAGAGATGCTCAAGGGGTATCACTGCTCTCAAGTCAGCCCTGCTGGGTAATAAGATCTAAAATTACCCTCTATAAGATAGCTCACAGTGTCAAGTGGCATTTTCTGGGGTGAGAAAACCTCATTCTATTTTGTTTGCTGATTGCTTTACCATCTGGCCTCCCCCAGTCCATGCTAACTCCTCAGGACAGGGATGGGTCTTGCTTTTCTACATATTTCCTTGAGAAATGCCAGTGGAGAGGGTGCCTTAGGCTGTTCCAGCTGCTGTAACAAATTATGATAGACTGGGTGGTTTAAACAACAGAAATGTATTTATCACATACTGAAGGCTAGAAGTCTGTGATCAAGGTGCCAGCATGGTCAGGTTCTGGTGAGGGCCCTCTTCCTGGTTTGTAGATGGCTGTCTTCTTGCAGCGTTCTCACATCAGAGAGAGCAGAGACAGGAAGCTCTTGTATCTTTTTTTTTTTTTTTTTTTTTTTTGAGACAGAGTCTCAGTCACCCAGGCTGGAGTGCAGTGGTGCGATCTCAGCTCCGTGCAACCTCTGCCTCCTGGGTTCAAGTGATTCTCATGCCTCAGCCTCCCAAGTAACGGGGACTACAAGCATGCACCACTGCATCCAACTAATTTTTGTATTTTTACTAGAGATGGGGTTTCACCATGTTGCCATGTTGCCCAGGATGGTCTCGAACTCCTGACCTCAAGTGATCCGCCTGCCTCAGCCTCCCAAAGTGCTGGGAATACAGGCATGAGCCACTGTGCCTAGCTTCTTGTATCTCTTCTAAGAGCACTAATCCCATTCATGAGGGCTTCACCTTCACAACCTAATTCACCTCCTAAAGACTTCACCTCAGCCAGGCGCAGTGGCTCATGCCTGTAATCCCAGCAATTTGGGGGGCCGAAGTGGGTGGATTGTGATATCAGGAGTTCAAGACCAACCTGGCCAATGTGGCGAAACCCTGTCTCTACTAAAAATACAAAAATTAGCCAGGCCATGCTACTCGGGAAGCTGAGGCAGGAGAGTCGCTTGAAACCAGGAGGCAGAGTTTGCAGTGAGCCGAGGTCATGCCACCGTACTCCAGCCTAGGCAATAAGAGCGAAACTCCATCTCAAAAAAAAAAAAAAAAAGACTTCACCTCTTAACACCATCACATCAGGGGTTAAGATCTCAACATGAATTTGAGGGGAACAAACATTCATTCAGTGGATAACAAAGGGTTACCTTAAGTAGCTCATGGAAAGAGGCAGAGTGGAAACATCTAAGACCTTTGGAAAATAATCCTAATGGCTACTTTCTACTGCACTTGACAGTTTTCTAATCATGTACAAATCTATGAGCACATTTGCGTCTCTGGGAGCTGGTTTTACCAAGAGTCTTTAAATCCAACTGCTGACATTTACTAAGCACTTGGACTTTAAAACAAACCCCAGGAGGCAGGGAAAATGCCAAAAGTTTCCCTACAGCTCAATAAAGGGAAGCAAAAATAAATTAGAAAAAAAATTTAAAAAGGAAGTTGTCATTCAAAGTTGTCATTCTCACAAATGTCAGCTGGTGGAACTGCTACACACAAATTATACTGTTAACTCCTCACCGTCAGCCTCCAAGACCATGATCATTCTGCCTCCTGAAACAATGAAAACATGGCTTTGAGAAGAGGTGTACCACGTGAGGTTCTATGGCCAGGACATGGCAGACTGGGACTAGAGCTGGACATTTTGCCCCAAGGTGATGGATCCCATCCTGAGCCTTATGGACTTGAGGAATTTTCTCTACCTTCCTCACTTGCTCACTTGTGTTCCATCTTGTGTGCTTGAGCTGAGATGTGCATACACCACCTGTCATGGGCTGAAGTATGTCCCTGCTCCAAATTTAGATGTTGAAGTCCTCACTCTCAGCACCTTAGAACCTAATGTGTTTGAAAAAACAAATCTTCTGAGAGTAATTAAGCTAAAATCAAGTCTTCAGGGTGGGCCTTAATCCAATGTGACTGGTGTGCTTATAAGAAGAGGAAATTTGTACCCATGGAAAGACAACAGAAGCATGCACAGACAGAGGGACACCGTGTGAAGACACTGCGAAAAGGTGACCATCTGCAAGCCAGGGGGAGAAGTCTTGAGAGAAACTAGCCCTGCCGATGCCTTGATTTTGGACTTCTAGCCTCTATAACTGTGAGAAAATAAATCTCCATTGTTTAACCTGTGGTACTTTCTTATGACAGCTTGGTATAGTTTGGATTTGTGTCCATCCCTGCCCAAATCTCATGTTGAATTAGAGGAGGGGCCGAGAGAGGTGATTAGATCATGGGGGGCGGGTTTTTCTCATGCTGTTCTCCTGATAGTGAGTAAGTCTCACGAGATTTGATGGTTTTATAAAGGGGTGTTCCCCCACACATGCCTTCTTGCCTGCCACCATGTAAGATATGACTTTGCTCCTCATTCACCTTCCACCATGATTGTGAGGCCTCCGAAGCCATGTGGAACTGAGTCAATGAAACCTTTTTCCTTTATAAATTACCCAGTCTCAGGTATGTCTTTATTAGCAGTGTGAGAACAGACTAATACAGAAACATAGAAACTGGGGGCTGGGGAGTTGCTGCCTGGGATACCCTCCAATTGGTGGTCCCATGAGGCAGGGGCTGTGTCAGTCCTGCTGGGCACACAGTGGTGATCAGAGGTCATCAGCAGGTGCAGAGCTGAACAGGATGATTGGCTTGAACTCTTATGGACTTGGGCAGAAAAGGAGCTTGCAGCCCACAAGAATGGGTGGTTTTGTACAAAGGACACTTGTCAGCAGCCCTCAGCCTCAGCCCAGCATGGCCCAGTCTGGTGATGTCATACAGGGTGCCACCATGGCCACAGAGCAGCAGAGCAGGGTTGGATTTCATTAGCTGTGACCCATGTGACCAGAGCTGCCCTCTGTCCCTCAGACACAGTATTTTAAAAGGAAAGTTTTATTATTAATCAGGTATGGTGAGGCCAACAGACCAGGAGATAGCTGCTGCTGAAAAGAAATTGTGCTACACTCACAGATCCCAGGAGATGGGGCAGGACACACCACGGGGCAGGGGGTAGGGGGAGTGGGGGTGGGCACTGGGGAAAGCACCAGGGCCTGGCAGGAGGGGGAAGGGTAGGGGGAAATGGGCAGGAACGTTTATTGTGATTTCCAAGGGAGCAAACGGGTAAGTCAGGCCCAGCAGGCATAGGGCTGGCTGGTGTGCATCATTCCAGTGGGCTCTGGGGGTGTAGGGCTGTCCCTAGTTATCTGGTTCCTGGCCCTGAGGTAGCTAGGGCAGGAGAACGGTGGCCCAGAGTGTGAGAGCCCCATAGGGGAGGGGGTTGGGGATGTGGGGTTGGCATCGGTTGGTTGGCTTGTGTGAGTTCTTGTGGGAAAGTGGTTTGCTGTTTGGGGGAACTGGCTAACCCTGAGAGGGACTCAACCAGTAAAACTAGTAAGTACTCATTGTTCATCAAAAAAGATGCTTCATCTCTTTGAACTTCAGATGCCTCATCACTAAAACTAGGGAAATAATGCTGACAGCTGACTTCTCAAAGAGAACCTCAGGAACGTATACTAGAAGGCAGGGTGCCCACTACCTGCACAGTCTCGGAAGGAAGGAGTAGAAAGAAGGGTATTGACCGGGCTTTCTCTTCTGAGCTGTGTGATTTTAAGGCAGCTCTTGAAAGACTGGACCTTTTGATCAGTGTGCACAGTGAGGCTAGGGTCTTAGAGTGAGTACTGATTAGCAAGCTTTTGGTCTTGATAAGAAAACAGGGCAGCAGCTTTGTTTTCCAGCAGAAAGTATTTCCTAAAGCAAGCAGCTAAATTATTTTTCCTAGTCCCAGTATTGTTTAGCACAGAAACAGGGAAGTATGCTAGTTTCAATAATAATAATAATAATAGTAATATTTACCTCATAGGATTATTAGGAAAGTCAGGTGAAATTATGTAGGAAATGTGCTTAGCACAGTCTCTGCTTAATAAACGTAGCTATTAATTAGGGTGAGGCAGAAAATAACCAGAGGAGAATGTGATGAAGCCATTTGGGTAGGGTGGTGCATTATCCTGGTTTATCTAAGACTGGAGGTGTTTTGGGATGGGGAATTTCAGTGCTAAAACCAGGAAAATCCCAGGCAAATGAAGTCAAGTTGGTTAATCTCGGTTCAAAACAGGAAAACCCAATTGTTGCACATAAATTTTTTGGAATTTAACTTGGATTTTTCTTTTAAGCATCAGAAATGTCTAATAATGTTTGTGAGTGCCAGAATAGAACATGTGGTGGTCCTTAGGGAGAAGGGAGTAAGATTTCCCAAGTAGCAGAGGCACTATCCTGCAGCAGGTATTCGCTAGAATCCTGCTTTGGGGCCTTTGCTGAGGGTCTTGAGATAGCCCTTTGGAAGCATCTCGAAGGCTGCATTGGAAATAAATAAGCCCCGGGAGGATCACACTGCAGGTGGAACCTGAGACCCTAAGCCAGTCAGAATCACCTGGGTATGACAAGCAGCACTCTGCCTCTTTCTCTCATTTCTCTCTTCTGTTCAAATAAAAAACTGAACTTGAATGAAGAAGCACCCAAAACTGGGGTTAAAAACTAGACTTTTTGGGTTCAAAGTGAGACTTTTTTCCTGTTCCTCTTTTTGCACATATGGAGCCCAACACGGCTTTAGTGAGCTGCTTCTTGCCAAATGTTGGGACAGCACCAGTCCATTTAGTTCTCACCAGTGCCCTGCAAGGAGTGTACTATTACCTTCACATCACACACCAGGAAATTAAGGTTGGGAGAGGTTAGGGGACTTGCAAAAGGTCATGGAGCTATGAAGGGACAAGGAGCTGGGATTCAAATTTGGGTTTGTAAGGAGAGAAGTCTTTCTTCTCAGCCTAGTAAGTGTGGGAGATCAATGGCAGGGTGATCGGATCTCCAAGATGAATGAGTCAACAGGATTTTCAAAGCACTATCTGAAGGTAAACAAGTCAGTATCATCTCTCCTTAGGGTCTGTGAGTTACTTTTCCTCTCTTGAGGGAGACACTGAAATCTACACCAAATTGAGCGAATTGAGCCCTATGGAATTGCGCCCAAAGCAGGGGCTCAAGTTTCTCTCAGGCTTCCTTCGCTTACAGCCCCCAGGTGATCCTGGCTGGGTGCTATTTCCAGGAGGGTCTCTCCCTCAGCAGGGAAAGGAGAGCAGGATTTGCAGAAGCTCCAGTTGGAGACAGAGCCCTGGGGGCGGGGGTTGGTGGATAGGGGTAGGCACTTGGCTTAAGCCAGATCTGAACTGTTTCCTTCTATCCTGCTCCTGGGGCAGGAGGCCCCCTGCAAGGCCCTAACTCTACTGATCTTATTTCCTTCTGGGGAATTTTCCCACAGGGAGGCAGGAAAGGTCAGCAGTGTGTCCTGAGAGCCCTAAGGCAGGCCACCCACTTTTCTACCACAAGAGTGCTTTGGGAGAGGTACTGGAGGCCACACCTGTGTGCCCATTGGGTCCTTTTAAGACATACCAAGGAGTTGCAAGTGGGGGATGCCACCGCAGTGCTGGGCCTGCAAGGGAGCCCCAGAAGACTCTATTAAGCTCCCATTTGACAAGTTTTAAAAGTGGCCCAACCCAGGCATGTGCACGGGATCAGAAGCCCCATCTCTCTAAATTACTAGGTTGAAACGCCATATCTTCACGACTCATGCACCGTCCTCACTACTTCTGCAGTAACTGTGTTCCATCAGGGCTGGGTTTGATTTTTTAAATGAACTCGATTTGTTTTATTGTTTTATAATTTGAACAAGTAGAGATGGAAGTAAATAGAAAACCAGCATCTGTGTATTACACATATAAAGTCACCATAAAAATAAACACCATGAATACTCTTCAGCAATGGGAATGAAAAATCTACAACTACATACCACTGAACACAAACGAAAATCACGAACAACAGGTTGAGGCAGCGAAGCCGAGCCCAGGTGATTCCATTTAAATGACCGATGGAAAACTAAACGCAGGCAAAATTATCTTCTGTTGGGAGTCAGGAGAGTGGCTGCCCTTCTGGAAGGAGGGATAGAGAGAGGAACGGGACAGGGGGAGGGGCTTCCGGGAGCCCAGAAAAATTACGTTTTGTGAATTCAAAATTAGCAAATTCTGTTTCTCTATCTGGGTGCTGGTTTCACAGGTTGTTCAGTTTGTGATGATTCACTCTGTTTTACATCCAGTTAACATCACGGATGTTAAAAGTAAGTCGGAGGCAGCTAACACTAGTGTGCGTATTAAATTCTAGCCACAAACCAGGGTCAGTTTAGGGCCTGAGGTCTGCTCCCCTCTTTTAAGAAAAGGTTGAACAAGTGCCCAGCAGGGGTCAAAGCCTGTGCTGGCCACATTTTCTGCTCCTCCTCCTCCTCCTCAGGTTTCGAGGGGCATTGGAAAGGAAATGACTTTCTCACTGTGCAATGCCAGGCTTTGTTCAAGCACTTGGGAAAACAATGAGGAGGCAACTTATTCCCAGCTCCAGGTAAATGATTAAAATGCGATAAGGGTGGGGAGCTGGGGCAGACAGAGTGAAGGGTGGGAGGTGGACGGCTGAGGGTGGGGGGCGTCAGCAGATGTCAGAGTCTGGGGATGCCTCAGTCCTGAGGTTGAGCGGGTTGGGGAGGGGCGCTCCAAAGAGCCCGGGGATGCCCCTGTCACAGCCCTGGCAGAAGGAGGAAGCACTGCGGAGGCCCCACATTCGCAGGGGACCACAGGCCAGGTGCGCGTGGATTTGCGTGGTTTACTCACTCCGATCTCAGGTCTGGCCTAGAAAGTAAACTGATGCTTTCACCTTCCCAGGGCAAGGGGAACCGGTGGAAGGGACTCAGCTCCCCAGTTCGGTGCCTCCTCGGTGACCACTCCCTCCTTTCTCAGGCTCCCACCCTGAGCTTCAGCAGAAACCCCCTTCTGCAATGATGGCCCTGGAGCACCAATGTCATAGCCACCCACGACAGCCCTGAACCCGTCCGACCCCCATAGGGCCCCTCAGCCCCCAAGGGCTGAGCCAGGGCCTCCCTGGGACCCTCTGCACTCCCGTCAGGCGGGCCTTCTCTGGGCGGGTTTAGTATTAAGCGTTAATGATTAAATGGGGGTTCTCCATTAACCCCGCAGCAGGCCTTTGTCTCTGGACTGCCTAGGCCTCCTCCTTTGAAATGCCACATAAAAATGATAGATGTCCTTCCCTCCCTCCCGGGATCAGCGGGTCCTGTTTCCCTTTAAAGTTGAAGTGGGCAACACAAGGGCCAGCCTTGTTTAAACACAGAAGCGCGAGGCCGACCCCGGGCTGCGCAGGAACGGCCAGGCGGGGCGGGCAGGCAGAGATAAGCGCGCGGCGGCTGCAGGGTCGCCGGGAGCGGCCCGCGGTAGGGACACGTGGGACCGCGCCGGCTGCACCCGGGTTGCGGGGCCGCTCGCTTAGGGCCCGAGAGGATTTGGAGACCGGTAGGAACCGTCTCTTTGCCGAGGTTCGCGTCGATGGCGAATAATGACATCCACTCCGAGAGTGCTGAACCCGTCCCCGCGGCGGAAGGAGTTGCAATCAGAAGTGAACGAGAAAGGTGTGGGCGTGGCTTGTGCATTCGGCGAGCTGCTCACCTGCACTGCTTAACGCGCGGTCCAGGCGCCGGCAGCATCAGCACCTCCTGGCAGGCTGCTGGAAAGGCGGGTCTCAGGCGGCTGCATCAGAGCTGCACATTAATTCGGTCCCTAGGCGACTTGTGTGCCCAGTAGCTTGAGAAGCCCGGCCTATATAACCAGTGGCTCTAGTAACAATGGGAATAATACTGGCTAATATGTATTGAGTGCCCAGCGTGAGTCCAGCACTGTCTTAAGCACCTTACAAAATTGTTCTATTTAATCTTTATGACATGCCAGATGCACCATTTTGCAGATGAGAAGGTTGAGGTCCGCAGAGTTTTGGTGTTTTGTCAGAGATTACACAACTGATTATTAGAAGCCCAGGCTGTAATAGGCTTGCATACAAGCACACGTGCAGAAGCCCCTTCTAGGTTAAACCTGGGGTGGGTGGGTGGGGGTGTGTGTGTGTGTGTGTGTGTGACTTCAAGTTGGAGATTGTCCTTTGAAATAATCAGGGGCCAAATCTTGGCTGCTTAACGTGCACCCAGCTGAGATGGATCAATAGGAAGCTCACTTGGCTCAAGAAGACACTCCTCTTGCCTCCCACCTCAGTCGGCTGTAGATAAACATGTGGCATGTCTCCCCTCCACCCTGCAGTGTTTAGAAAGGAACACCAGTGCTGGATGGAACCCACCCCCACCGCACACATACCCTCAGGTCTGCTCTGGCCCCATGAAAGGGTTAACTTAGGGCTCCGTCACTACATAAATCTGTGTTTATCTGCTGCAAAGTAAGCTATTTAGGTTTCTGATTTACAATCCTTGGTTTTCATAAAAGTCAGTCATTCCCAGTAAAAGAATGTGGGTTAGATTTATAGGATCTGCGTTAGTCTTTAAAGCCCAAAGCCGGTCTATGACTCACCCTCCGTAATGTTCTTGCTCTAGTCCGGAGATATTCATGTGTAAAGAGAAAGTCGGATCTCTGCCCTGAAAAATAAGACTTTTGGGGGGAACTAATTATAATGGCGTCAATTGTACTATGCTTGTAAATTTGCCGTCAGTGGGCCCCCCTGGAGCCTGTTTTCCAGGGGTTTTATTCCTCAGTAAAATGTGCTCTGGTTTGCAGCTTGGCATATGAGACCTCCACTGGTATGAGCCAATGTTTTTTCCTACCAAATTATTAGAAATAAACAGCCCACCAGTGGAAAGGCAGAAAAATTATAAGCAAGGAAAATAAATCTTGGAATGTTTGCATTTGGCGATTTTAATAAAGTCAGTCACTTAGCCCAGCAGCCCAACTGGCTAAATGGAGCTGGCCTGATATTTTTATTTTAATTTGAGTTTGTGTTTTGCCAGTGTGAAATGGGGTCAAGGCAAGACACCATGGAAAAAGGCTTTGATGTCTCCTTGAAAAATATTTTGCACTGTGACTTCATGATATTTGGTGTCCTCTCCCCTTCCCCACCCCCAGCCTCCAGCTAGAGGAGCTGAACGTCTAACCCATGAGCATCACACGTAATAAAGTATTACCGTCATCAACAATCCTCTTTCCAACTCCCTCCCCTCCCCCGTGAAGTCTGAATTCAGGCCAGAATGTCTTACAATGTAGAATACAAATGCTGATCAAGATAATAGAATATGATTAAAGGGGATGGAGGAGACCAGCCTTTTAAACTTTCTCCAAAGTAAAGCCAAGGTGTGAGGCCCAAGTGCTAGAGGAGGGAAGGGAAGGAAGGCTGTATGGATTAGGCTGATGGCCAGTCCAAACAGAACTGGTTTAGGAGGTGAAGATTTAGCAGTGGGTGGACAAATGGAGAGCCATGGATTGGGAAGGATGGCAGAGAGCAATGATCCCAGAGTAAAAGCCAGTTCTCCCTCACCAAATGTGTGAAAGACAAAGATGCGATTATATTTGCAAAAGTCTTAATTTAGTCTCAACAAGGGTAATGTGAAAGACTTTGACATTTCTGCTCTTGTTTTGGGGTCAGGAAATGTTTACTGCAGACCACAAGGTGTAGCTCAAGGCCCCAGGATGCATAAACTAATGCGACTTACCTTAACTTTTTCCCAGACCAATGAGAAGGCGGATAAGTTGACAGAAGATTTTAGTACAAGTATGTAGTGCACACAGAATGGTTCAAATCTACCATGCGTGGCCCATTCGTGTTTCTTTTTTTTTTTTGAGTCAGAGTCTCGCTCTGTCACCCAGGCTGGAGTGCAGTGGCCGGATATCAGCTCACTGCAAGCTCTGCCTCCCGGGTTCACGCCATTCTCCTGCCTCAGCCTCCCAAGTAGCTGGGACTATAGGCGCCTGCCACCTCTCCCGGCTAGGTTTTTGTATTTTTTTTTAGTAGAGACGGGGTTTCACCGTGTTAGCCAGGATGGTCTCGATCTCCTGACCTCGTGATCCACCTGTCTCAGCCTCCCAAAGTGCTGGGATTACAGGCTTGAGCCACCGTGCCCGGCCTCCATTCGTGTTTCAATGTAAACAACCAAATCCTGTTGGGCTTTTTTTTTTTTTTTTTTTTTTTAGATGGAGTCTTTCTCTGTCACCCAGGCTGGAGTGCAGTGGTGCAATCTCTGCTCACTGCAAGCTCCACTTCCCGGGTTCACACCATTCTCCTGCCTCAGCCTCTCGAGTAGCTGGGACTACAGGCATGCGCCACCATGCCCAGCTAATTTTTGTATTTTTAATAGAGGCAGGGTTTCACCATGTTGGCCAGGATGGTCTCGATCTCTTAACCTCGTGATCTGCCCACCTCGGCCTCCCAAAGTGCTGGGATTACAGGCGTGAACCACCGCGCCTGGCCCTGTTGGGCGTTTTAAGTCACCTTCCCCTTCACCTCAGTGCAGAGCATTGTGGTAGGTGGGTCCTTTGGGAGCCCTCAAAGATGAACAACATGTGCCTGCCCCAACTGAGCTCAGTAGGACAAGGAAGACATGTGCAATATACCATGTAGAAAATGATAAGGGCAATGCACAGAGAAATTATGTGTGAGTCTAGAGACCAGGGAAGACTTCAGGGAAGAGTTGGTATTTCTGTGGCTCTTGAAGGCTCAGTAGGAGTTTGACATGTAAAGGTGAGGAGCAAGGATAACCCAGAGAAAGAAGAATGAATAAAAATGTTTAGAAGTAGGAGGGTGGTGGCTCCTTTGGAAAGAGGCAGGAGGACCTCTTTGTGGGTGCTTCATGGACATGTGCGGAGTCTAGAGGCCAGATAATGGAATCCAGGCCAGGCGTGGGTATGCTTGCACACTTGCTGAGGAATCTAGACTTGATCTTGAGGGTACTGGGAGCCTTCCCTGACCTACTGAGTCTGGGGTTGGTACCTTATTTGTGGCACCAGAGTATAATCACTTCCTCACTCTCTATTGCAGCCCTTTTCATCCTATTGTACAAGGTCATACTTACCTTACCGATTGGATGGTAAACCCCCTGAGAGTCTTGCTCACTCTTATAATACCAATCCCTAACACCATGCCCAGCACAAAATAGATATGCAAGAAACTTCTGATGCAGAATGAGGGAAATGGAGTTTTCAACATTTCTATAACAATGAATTGAAGGCTTGTAGCAGGGGACAAGTAGCTTGGAACCAGGCTTCAGAGAACTTGGACATTGGGTCCAATGGTAGCCAGGACGCAGAGGTTCATTGGTGTTGGCGGGCAATATGGGTTGGGTATATGGTGTCAGATGCCTCCCTTCCCATTTGCTGGGAAATGTGAAGGCTGCCTATGACAGTCCCTGTTAAATCCTGAGCACAGTGCAGCTGTGAGGCTGTGGTCCCAGGAAACGGAAGGGATGTGGATGCCAGAGACTAGGAGGTTCAGAGCCAGGGTGAGGGGAAGTGGCAGGGCCGGCATCACAGATAGGGAGGCTAGGGTGCAGAGTAGTTTGGAGATGATGGTGACAAGAGGAGCACAGTGAATGAAGGAAGGAAAGAGGAGTTCAGTTTGGAATATGCTGCCTTGGAAGTGTGCTGTGACTCCCAGCAGAGGGTTTGTAGCTGGCAGGTATAAATATTTAGCACAGAAACGTCTAACAGTGAGTTCCGAAAGAGACAAGGCGAAGAGAAAGCCAAGGTCAGAGCCCGGGAGGTTGCCTATTTTTAGGAGGTGGAGCATCAGACACTAAATCTAAAATTTCCTTTTTTATCATCTCCATCTTCTTTGTCTGTTTTAGTTGAAATTACTTGGGCTCACAGTGGGTCAGCCAATTTTCCTCTCACCTTGTTTTCTTCTTAAAGCCCCATAAATCAGGGGCCTCTCTAGGCATGTGAAGGGCACCCCCCTGGCCCCCTGCAGCATACTGAGAAATAACCCAGCTGGCAGAAACCCTGAACTTTGTGTCACGTTGTGAAAAGCACTCCTGGACAATGGGCAGCCCTCCCCTCCATAGGCTCCATGCATTGGCTTTTTGCAATGACACCCATTGTCTGCTGTGAGAGTGTCTACAAGCAAGTGTTTTCTGCTCATAAGTTGAGCTGGCTGGGAGGATCCATGGGTGATGGAATGGAACATTCATGTACAAGTTTTTATTTGAACACCTGTTTTCAATTATTTGGGGTACATACCTAGGAGCAGAATTGCTGGATCACATGGTAATTCTACATTTAATTTACTGAGGAACTGCCAAACTGTTTTCCACAGCAGCCACACCATTCAACCTTCCCATCCTCAGTGTATGAAGGTTCCACTCTCTCCACATCCTCACCAACCCACTTGTTGTTTTGTTTTGATTATAGCCATCCTAGAATGTGTGACGTGGTATCTCATTGTGTTTGGATTTGCATCTCCCTAAAGACTAATGAGGGGAATATCTTTTCATGTGCTTGTTGGCCATGTGTCTGTCTTCTTTGGAGAAATGCCTATCCAACATCTTTGCTCATTTGTTAATTGGATTGTGTGTCTTTTTCTGTTGATTGGTAAGAGTTCTTTTTATATTCTAGATACTAGAACCTTGTAGGATCTGTCATTCTGTGGGCTATCTTTTTCACTTTCTTACTAGTGTTCTTTTACGAAACAGTTTTTAATTTTGATGGAATTCAGTGTATCTATTTTTTCTTTTGTTGAGTGTGGTTTTTTTGTGTCATATCTAAGAATCCGTTGTTAAACCCAAGGTCATGAATACTTATCATTATGTTGTATTCTAAGGGTTTTATAGTTTCAGCTGTTACATTTATGCCAAACAACAACTTTTACAGAGATGTGTACAGGGTTAAAGGAAGCCAACAAGGAATGCTGCATTACCCTGGAGCTAGCCAGGCAGGGAAGCTGTTGCCATCCCTAGTCCTGAGGGGCAAGAGATGAAAATGGAACAAGTGGAGCTGGAGTTGTGTGGAAAGGGTTGGTCACCAGGAGTGTGTCCTTTGATAGAGGGATGCATCCAATCTGCAGGCAGGGAACCAGGGACTCCTCTGTTCTCTGATCTTCGCTGGTGCCCCCAAGTTGGCTAAATCCTACCCGAAGCAAGAGGGCAAGAGAGCTGGTAAATGCAGTTCATACAGGTCAGTCTCTTAGGGCACCAAAAAGCAGGGAGGAAGTAAACAGAGTGGATCTAGAGATGCGATCAGCTCAATAATAGCCCCAAAGATGTGCAAGTCCTCATCTTCAAAATCTGTGAATGTGCCACATTATATAAAAGGGCACTTTGCAGATACGGACTTTGCAGATGGGGAAATTATCCTGTATTATCCAAGTGAGACCAGAATAATCACAAGGCTCCTTATAGAGGGGGCCTGAGGGTCATTCTAAGAGAGTGAGAGATTTGAAGATGCTTACCTACTGGTTATGATGATGGAGGAAGAGGCCACAAACCAAAGAATGCAGGAAGCCTCTAGATGCTGGAAAAGACAAGGGAATGAATTCTTCCCTAGAGCCTCCAGAAGGAATGTGGCCTTGACAACACCTTGATTTCAGCCCATGAGACCTATTTTGGATTAACGACCTGTAGAACTGACAGGTAATAAATTTGTGTTGTTTTAAGCCCCTAAGTTAGTGGTCATTTGTTATAGCAGTCATAAGAAACTTACACAGGAGGGGTTAGTGGAGGTTCACCTCTGCCTGGGGAGACCTGAGGTTACTGGTATGGGAAGAACTCCAGGTCACCACATGTTGACTTTTGCTGGGGAGACCAACTTTCATCCCAGCCCCTGGTTTCTCTAGCTGGGGAGATGCCACAGCTGCCCTTGGTGTTTGCATCTCACAGTCTCAATCAGAGAGTCAGAATCACTCTGAGTGATAGAGAATCAGGCATTTCTCATAGGAATTGGGCTATATAAAGTACGAAAAGCTGGTGGGAAAATCTATGCAAGGTGGTTGCCTCTGCTGTTAAGCCTGAAGTTGATATAGATCAGCTAGACCCAGCAGAGAGGGAAAAAATGTCTAATGTGAATAGAAGGGAGCATGGATAAGCTGGAATCCGTGAGGACTAACTGGAACCCAAGTTTGTCTCCCATGCACCTTTAATAACACAGATGATCTGCTGAAGAAACTGTGCCCTTTGACACAGAAATGCACAGACACCTGGCCCAGGACTTACAGAAGTTGAAGGAGGAGATCCAGTGGGAGCTGACAGAGCTGCAGGAGCACCTGCTGCCTCGTGGCAACAAAGTGAGACAGCAGAGCAGCAGCAGCATGCATGAGCTGCCATGGCGCACCGTGCCAACCTTCAGAGCATGAAGTGGCTACTGAGCCACCTGTGTCTTCCAGAGTTCCCACTGATGTCTCCTCTGGCCAATCCTAACCCAGAGCCTTTTAGGAAAGGGTATTCTAGTTATCATGGCTCCAGCCTGTCTAGGATGACATGTTTCAAAAATCAGTGGTGTGGAAGGTTAACCTTCATTAAGTGCCTACTATGCGTCAAGTACTCCAACTTCATTGCCTCATTTAGTTTAATCACCTTGCCAATTACTCCAATTTATAGGCAAGGAAACTGAAGCTCAGAGGAGTTAAATGCCTTCCTAAATTAGGTACTCCAAAGAAGATATACAAAAGGCCAATCATTATAGGAGATGCTCAACATGATTATTTATTTGGGAAATGCAAATCAAAGTCACAGTGAAATGCCTCTGTGCACTCACCAGGGTGGCTATAATTTTTTTTAAAAAAGGTAGAACACAAATGTGTTGGCAATGATATGGAGATATTGCAGACTTTATAGACTGCTGGTAACAACGTAAAATTGTGCAGTCACTTTGGAAAACAACCTGGCAGTTCCTCAAAATGTTATCTATAAAGTTACCAAATGTCCTGGCTGACCCGGTGAAACCCCGTCTCTACTAAAAAAATACAAAAAACTAGCCGGGCGTGGTGGCGGCGCCTGTAGTCCCAGCTACTCGGGAGGCTGAGGCAGGAGAATGGCGTAAACCCGGGAGGTGGAGCTTGCAGTGAGCTGAGATCCAGCCACTGCACTCCAGCCTGGGCGACAGAGCAAGACTCCGTCTCAAAAAAAAAAAAAAGTTACCAAATGACCTAGCAATTCCATGCCTAGCTCACACAAGAGAAATGAAAGCATGACTCCATGCCAAAATCTTGTACACTAATGTTCACAGCAACCTTATTTCCAATAGCCCCAAACTGGAAACAGCTCAAATGCCCATCAGGAGATAAATGGATACATAAAAGTTGGCATATCCATGCAGTAGAATATTACTCAGCCATAAAAAGGACTAAGTACTGATTCATGGTACAACACGGATGAACTTTGAAAACATTATGCTAAGTGGAAGAAGCCAGATACAAATAACCACATTTTGTAGGATTCCATTCATATTGAAATGTCTAGGATAGGCAAATCCATAGAGACAGAAATAAGATTAATGGTTGCTTAGGGCTGGGAGCCTAAGGGTACATGGGGAGTGACTGCTAATAGACGCAGGATTTCTTTTGGGGGTGATAAAATTTTTCTACCATGGTTGTAGTGATGGTTGCACACCTCTGTGAATGTACTAGAAACCACTGATTTGTGCATGAGTGAATTTCATGGTGTGTGTATTCTATCTTAATAAAGCTGTTTTTAAAAATCATGCCACTAGCGAAGAGCAAAGCACAAAACCCAGCAAGGCTCTGACTCCAAAGCCAATATCCTCCCTCAGTACAACAGATCCCCAACTTCCTTGGGCCAATAATCACCTGGGGAGCTTGCTTAATATGCAGATTTCCTGGCTTACTTCCAGAGTCTAATTCAGTAGAGATGGATAGGGTTCGGGGAATTTAGCTGCTTACCAAGCTCCCCGGGGGAGTTGAGAACAGGTGGTCTGAGACCACACCCAGGCACACACTGTCGCCACTCTGCAGAGGACTTCTGCATCTCAGAACCAAAAATGGCATCTGGGAAGTCAATGAGCTTGGAGAAAGTAGAGATTTTGGAGGCCAATTTTTCTATACAGGGTGATTTTATTTTTCAGAGGAGGATGGAGGGAAAGGAAGAATCGAGAGAGGGAGAGAGAGAGACAGAGAGAGAGAGAGACAGAGAGAGACAGAGAGAGAGACAGACAGAGAGAGAATGGAAGGCCATGAACTGTGAGTTGTATTGGACAGAGGTATGGGGGAGGCCAGGCGAGAGACCCATTTGAGGGAAGGTGCATTGAAGATAAGAGGAAGGTAAAAGGTTTGTGGAAGTCACTTAGAGAAAGCAAATTGCTTACTAGCCGAGTTCATCGCCTGCCTGGGGTTTCCAGGATGACTTGCTTCATAGTCAAGTGTAATCCCTGAGAGAAAGAAAATTTCAGTGAACTTGAGGTAACATCAGTTCTCTGGGGCTTCTTTTTGATGAACTAATCTGAACAAGCTTGGAAAGCACCCAGCGGTGGAGGTTAAATTTCAATCTTTTTGTGCTGTTACATCTTTGTTCCCTTTACCTTCTCCTTGAAATGGAAATGATTGATGCTTAAGTAACTCCAGCTATTGAGTAATGTTTATTCAGACTGCAGGGGAACAAGATAGGGCTTAAAAATAAGGTGGAAATTTTTCCTTTGAAAGGTACAAGTTGAGCCTTTGAGAGTCAAGTGTATTCCCAAATGCACAGTATAATAAAGATAAAGGAGCCAGCAGGCAAAAGGGCTCCCATAGATGATCAATGTACAGTAGTTAAGTGGAGCTCAAATAGTCTCATGAAGCCACCTGAGTTAAAGCCCTGGGTTATAAATATTGACTGGGTCTTGGATTGTTTTGAGAACATCTTATGTCTTTCTGTGAGCCCTTTCAACCCTGGACCTGGAGGGCTTTGTAAATAAGCTTCTAAGGCTCTGAAGAAGTAGACAAATCATGTTCCCATATCCCAAGGTCTCTCTGGATAATGCCAGCCAAACCCTCAGAGGTAAGTGGGGACTGGTGAGGAAAAGCAAACACTCCCCAACCCCACTGGTGATGATGGTCCCTGGAGGGGTCCCAAGGTGCTACCCATCCACTCTCTTGTATGTGGGGGATTTCGTCCTATCAGCTCAAGTTGGTCATGTAATAGTGGCCAATAGGACTCCAACCAATACAAAACACATGCAAAGATTGTTTGATCTTAAAATCTAAAATCATCCAAGTGAAAAACAGAGAAGAGTAATTATTTCTCTCTATTTCACTAGGATACTCTAACAACTGAGTTGGTGATCTTTGAAACTATAGATTAAAGATGGGAGTGAGGGGCTGAGAGTCTTCTGTGAAGGAAGAAGAAGTTATGATTTTCTGGGTGCTTTGCAATGGGTCCATCGACAAATGTTGTAAGGAAATGCTTGTGGGGGGAAGAATGGGGAATGGAAGGAAGGACTAAGAGTCTTCATAAATGCCCCCCTCTCCCACTCAGCAGTGCCTTGGTCCCTGGGTCTGCAGGGGAAGAAAGTGGTGTTCTATTCAGAGAGGACCACCAACCCATTGCCATCCATTCCCACTAGACCATGACCAGCGAGGGCTCAGGCCCAGCATGTAAGGGAAGGGAGAATGGAGGAAATTTTCCAGAGCTTCCACATGGGACTCCAGGGCCGGTTCCCCTAGACAGGGCTGAGGGGGTGGAAAGGACACAAGACCCAGAGTTGGCCTGTGCTTGTGGCTACTTCAGTGTACAGAAGATGATCTCCAGAACACTTCCATCTTTTTATGTGTTTATATTTTTATTCCCTACATCTTCAATTTTTTTTTGAGATAGGATCTTGCTCTGTTGTCCAGGCTGGACACACCAGGAATGCAGTGGTGTGATCTTGGCTCACTGCAACCTCCACCTCCTGGGTTCAAGTGATTCTCCTGTCTCAGCCTCCCAAGTAGCTGGGATTATAGGCATGCACCACCAGCCCCGGCTAATTTTTGTATTTTTAGTAGAGATGGGGTTTTGCCATGTTGACCAGGCTGGTCTCGAAACCCTGACCTCAGGTGATCCCCCTGCTTTGGCTTCCCAAAGTGCTAGGATTACAGGCGTGAGCCATCACACCCGGCCTCTTTTAAAAATTTTAATAAAATAATCTTTGAAAACTCCTAACCATTTCCTTTGAGCAAAGCAACAAGAGACCCTTCCTTTTGCTGGAGCATGTGGCATCAACAGAGTAGAAGAGAGATTTAGGAGGAGAACAAGGCAAGATAATACTGACGAGGCTGAGAAGAAGGGCTGGCATTTCAATGCTCCTCCAGCTAAGCCAGCAGCCCCTGGGACTCATCACTCTGCGTCCCTCTGAGGTTGTTGGGGTTTTTTCAATATTAAGATATGATTCACACACCACACATTCCATACTTTTAAAGTACATGATTTAAAGCAAAGTGTACAATTCAGTGGTTTTTAGTATATTTACAAAGCTATGCAATCATCACTACTATTTAACCACAAAAGAGTTTCATCACCTCAGAAAGAAACTTCATACCCATTAGCCACCAACCCTCCCACTCCCACTTAACCCCTCCATACTCTGCAGCCTCCCAGTAAATTAGATGACCACAGATCTACTTTCTATCCCCCTGGGCTTACCTATTCTGGGCATTTAATATAAATAGAATCATATAGTGTTTGGCCACTTGTGACTGTCTTCTTTCCTCTAGCATGATCTTTTCAAGGTTCATCTATGTTGTGGCATAAATCAATACTTTATTCCTTTTTATGGCTAAATAATATTCCTTTCTGTTGTTTTTACTTTGGGGCTGTTAGAAGTAATGCTGCTATGAACATCTGTGTACATTTCTGTGCATTTTTTTCCAGGGATTTTCACCCACTCCCTCAAAGCACCCAAGTTTAGGGCATACAGGATGCTAAAAAAGTACACTTGAAAAGATGTAATCTGATCAAGTAGCTCAGGGAAAGGGGCGGACACCTAAATTTATTTAATACATACTGTGAGCTAGGTGACATACCTCAACATGTGTGATAAATGTCCCTTTTACAAATAAGAAGACTTTTAGAAACAAAAAGAGAGATAAAAATGTTTGCCCAAGAATACATAACTGTCATACTGAAAATTTGGGGCAACTTCCCTGGCATCATATACCATCTGCAGATAATTCATTAAGGACAGAGGTCAAGTGTCGAATAATAGGCTAGATCTCCAGATATGCTGATTCTGAAGCCAGAAGAAGCTTTTATCTATTGGTATAAAAATCTGAAGCCAAAGATGTGATGTGACTTTCTCAAAATCACACAGGTTGCAAGTGGTAGAGCCAGGGCTGTAACCTGGGTCACCACTGGGGAGGAAGGAAACCTGGATATGCCCTGAGCTGTCCAGTGATGACTTCTGTATTTGTCAGAATGTGCTAAGTTATGCTGCAATAATGAAAACTTCCAAATCTTATTGGCTTACAGCAACAACAGTTTCAACCCCATGCATATTGAGAGCTGCAAAGTGAACATGATGGCTCCACTCCTTAATATCTTCTCATTCTGGGACACATGCCAAAAAAGTATCTTATAGTTTGGATATTGTATTCTCTTGGGAAAGGGAAAAGAACAAGAGGCAGAGCAAAGCCATGGAACTGCTCTAAGAGCTGCGCAGACATGGCTTCTGTTACATTCACATTCACATTCCATTGGCCAAAGCAAGTCACGTGGTCAAGCCTGGCAGTGGAGCAGGAAGCAGCCCCTGCAGTCACAGGTCAATGAAAGGGACGCGTAATCTTCCTACAGGGAAGTGAGTAGATGGGAACACCAAAGTAATCAGCCACAGCTTCTACAAGGCAAAGGAGCAGTTGCTTGTTATCTGTAAGGCTTTGACTGCTGGCAAACATTCATTCGTTTAACACATTTTTATTAAACATTCACATACACTCTGCAAGGTGCCAGAGTGCAAAAGCAAGTATGTGTTCTGTCCTCACGGAGTTTACCATTGAAAGAGAAAGGCTGAGATTAATGACAGAGGTACATAAACAATGGTAGCATCCTGACAAATGCCACGGAGGAGAAGTGTGTGGTAATCATTTGTGTGTAAAGGTGCAGAGACCTAGTCAAGGAGATCAGAGATGTCCAGAACCATGGGCACCAACCCAGAGAGAGAAACTGGCTTCCTGGGCCCGTGGCGATGCACACCCAACCTGATGGCAGTAATTTTGTATCAGTAACTGAGTGCCCATGAACCTGTCCAACAAAAGTATGTGGGAATAACCACCTCCACAGGAGGGCAGGGCAACAACTAGGTGGAGGATAACAAGAATTTAGTTTCACCTTTGCTCTCTAAAACCTAGGTCTCTGGCTACATGTCAGTTTTCTCATCTGCCAAATGGGTATAATAACGCACAGCTGACTCACATGGCTGTTGTCAGGGCATGGAGATGGAGTCATGGCTCCCCCAAAGATGTTTATATCCTAATCCCCAGAACATGTGAATGTGACCTTCCATGGCCAAAAGGACTCTGCAGATGTGACTAAGGGAAGGATCCTCAGATGAGAAGATTATCCTGGTGGGCCTGATGTAAACACAAGGGTCCTTGGAAGACAGAGACAGGAGGGTCAGAGAAGGAGATGTGAGACAGAGTAGAGGTCAGAGTGATTTGAGGAAGGCGATCACCAGCAGAGGAACACAACAGCCTCTAGAACACAGAGAAGCGAAGGAACCCGATTTTCCCCAAGAGGCTTCAGGAGGAATGCAACCTGCCGACACCTTGATTTTAGTGCCCCGGAACTTTAAGGCAATAAGTCTGTTGTCTCAAGCCATGACTTTTGTGGTAACTTGTTACATCAGCAATAGAAAACTAATACACAAGATAAAATAAGATCATTGGTGTACACGTTCTCTGAAAAATGAAAAGCACATCTTGGTGGAGATTGTAAGTGTCCGTAGCAAGTGTTCAGAGGCTAGCAGAGACAGGGGCTGCTGCTGCAGAATTGACTCCACAGCCCTGCAGACAGATTTGTCACACTCGCCGTCCCTATCCATAGTTTGGTAAAATTCCCAAGGAGTTAAATGTTAGAAAGCACCCCTCCTGCACCCACTGAGGCCTGTATGCCTGCCTGGTAGAGGGCAAGACCCACCCAGGAGCAGAAACAAAGGGCCTGTCCGCTCTCCTCCAGCCTGGAGCCTTTGGCCTCAGCCGATGATTCTTCACCCTGACATCACATTAAAATCACCAGGAGAGCTTTAAAAATCATTCAGTCACCAGGCCGCAACCCCAGTGGTTCAGATTTACTGTGTCTATGGTGTGGCCCAGTCATCAGCATTTTGTAAACGCTCTCCTAGGAGCATCCAGTGTGCAACCAGAGCTGGGAGCGGCTGGCCAAGAGGGCCCACCGCACAGGTCTATGGGAGAGTCGTCCCTCCTCACAGCCTTGCTGGTGTCCAATTTCTTCCAGCCCCTGCAGCCTGGCTGGCGTCAGCCTTGCCCACTAAGCCAGCTCCTCCCAGACAGGCAGACTCAACCATAAATTTTAATTCAAACTATTCCTTTTTATTATTTTCAAATTCTCAAGGCCCTAAACATGATGAGAAAGTTGTTCTCACGCTGTGACCCTCAGAGCAGCAAGGTAGAGAGCTTCTCTGCATGTTCCCTTTAGGGTACATCATATCTCAGCAGCTCTGAAGTCTGACCCGCATGTCTCCTATACAAAAACACACACGCACACACACTATTAGACTGGTTATTCTTTACATCTGTGGATACTGCTCTATCCAAGAGTAAGGCCAGTGACTTCGTTCTGTTGAACTCTTTGTGTGGCAGCTCCTTCTCTGGGGCCAAATGGAAAGAAAATCCGGATAATCATGGATAATGTAAGTGCTGACAGGTACGGGTGCGTGACTCCACCTGTACAGGCCGCCTCCCTCTATGAAACACATGTAACTTGTTGCAGCATGAATTACTGCTGCTCAGCGGCATGAGCTCACCTGCATTCCTGGGTTGTTTTGCTTCTTGACGGTGCATCTGATGCCCGTGTGCCTGAGAGTGACTGAGCCCTTTCTGGCGGGCCTCCCACCTGGAATATTGGAAAACTGAAGCTGAAGCCTTGCTTAGAACCTGGAGGGAATTCCTGGTTTCGCTCCTGCCCTGTCCTGTGTGGCCTGAGCCTGGGAGTGGAAGGGTCCATCCTTCAGTTCACATTGCACCAGGGAGTGACCACTCTTGGTCCAGGAATCCTCAGTAAGTCACACATGGCTCTGGAGAGCGAGGGAAATCTGATGCAGTGGGTCTGGGTAGGGCCCGAGACTCTGCATTTCTCACAAGCTCCCAGGTGATGCTGATGTTGCCGTCCCCGGGCCACACTGTGAGGAGCAAGGCCTGGGGTTTCCAACTGGCTCTGGATCTAGATCCAAACCCATCTCTGGCCTTCATGAAAACACTGCTGGTTTTTAGACAGAAAAGCTACAAAGCAAGCCAGGGGTACACTGGAAGGGTGAAACAGTGGTGTGACCCCGTCATGGCTGTGACTGATGCATAGCAATGATGTTGCTAAAAAGCAATCAGTGGATGAGGCCTCTGTTTTCCTTCCTGTCCCTTCCATTTTCTACTCTGCAGCCCAGAAACAAATGTCTCCTCGTTGGGCTTCATCAGTAGCTCCTATAGACTAGGAGGCGCTCTCCCAATTCCTCAGGGTGGCAGGAAGTGTCCCTCCCTTGAATTACAATCCACTTCTCCGGCCTGGGTCCTTCCCAGCACCTCAGTCCCTCCCCACTAAGTCGCCACCATCTTTCAGGTGTGGCCCCGGGGACACCCTTGCCATCGTTGGAGACGTGGCTCGGTGGTGGCCTGCTCTGTGAGGCCTCCCTACCTTCAGCTAGAATTAATCCTTCATTCTCCAGGCCTCTCCACACTCCTTCCCCTACTCTGGGGAATTTTGTTGTGCCAAAATTCTCTCCCTGCCACCCTCTGAGCACCTCAAAAATAGCACCTGCCAGGCACGTGGTAGGCATTCAGTGAATGCCTGTTTAAGGTACAAATGTGGAAAGCGTCTTGTCTCTGTGGCTTCACCATGTGCACAGAAACCGTGGTTTCCTAACAATATAACCAAAATGCAGCACGGTTCAGAGCCTAGGGAAGCAGACAGGGCGCTTCTCAGTAAAGGAGAGCAAGCAGAACAGAGAATTCTTGATCCAGGATAGGAGGAGATAGATGGAGTTCTCATTCTCTCCCTTGAATGTTCCCACTTAATCATCCTTCACGAAGAAGGAAGGCCTAAGTCTGTGGCACCGGCCTCTCTGTGCATGTGCTGCATGGCTTCCTCGCCAGATCCTGCCCATGAACCTAGCAGGGGAGTGCAGTGTTGAGGGTGGGAGTGCTGAGGATCTCTTTGACAGTGAAGTTTTTTCCTGGACACATGTGACTGGTGCCGGACCGGGGCTGTGGTCCCTGCGAGGCCTCGGTACTTTTGTGACTGAACAGATTCATGTTCCTTCCATCTCTTTGCAGGCTTCTTTTGGGAGGGGTAGGTCTATGTTAAGAGCTTTACAAGCCTCAGGCACTTGCTTTTGGGGAAACAACTCCCTATTATATGAAACAGATTGAAATACATCCGCGGCTAACATTAGAACACAGTTTTATGTAATGATTGAAGTAGAGTGACCTCGACTTTCAGAGGTAATACTATGTTTTGGAGACATTCACTTCAACATTATTGCAGTTTTGTTTTTGCACTTCCTGTCTCAGAGGAAGGCTTAAACCCTTCTGTAGGGTCTTTGGTCCGATAAGCCTAGGCAGACCCCCCCTGGCAGCCAGATGGTGTGAGGGTAGATCCGGCTTGGGAGCAGGCGGCCCTGCTATTTCCTCCCTTTGTCTTCTTGGACAGGTGTTATTGCCCAGCTAATGACCTTTCTTTTTGCCCTCAAGATTCTTCCTCCAGGCTTCCTCCTGTCCAGGAGAGAGAGAGAGAGCTTCCTCTAGGGTAGAGTCACACACTCCAAGCTGGAAACTCATTGACAGCCCAAGCCTTAAGCCACCAGGGAGTCATGAGGACCGAGAAATCAGCTTACAGGTTTGCACTTTTCCTTGAGAGGAACCCTCAAGGTACAATTGTAGTTTCTTCCTTTTAATGTTGCACAAGCCCAAAGCCCTTTATAGGGCCGTGGCTGTGCTTAGAGGGAAGCTCCTGCTGCCCAGGGTGACTTCTGCCCAGGGGCCATGCCAGCCTTTACCTCTCCCAATGCCCTCTCTCCCCGAGCTGGTATCGGACAGCGCCCTTTAACTCCAGGTGTCTTCAATGCCTGGTCCCTGCCCTGTCAGACGCCCCTGGAAACACACCTGCAGCCCGCAGCCTCCTGACCTGGGCTGGGCTGAGCAGGTGCAGTGACTGCAGCCGCCGCCACTCCACATTCCATGGTGCACCTCACCTCCGGGCCGATCCAGACAAGCACCAACTCCCGGCCAGCTCCGGATGCACATACAGAGGCAGCGAGAGCCGCTGAGGACTTTCTGTCACCTCAGCTGAGCCTACTTGCAGCCTAGATGTGAGTGTCAGGAGGGACGGAGGAGAGCATGCTAACAAGCCAAGTGGCTCCTGCTCTGAATTCTTTGGCAGTCAGGACTCGGGTGCTGAGCTGAGTGTGCGGCGAGCAATGGAGACAGTGCAGGGACGGGAGCTAATTAAGCTGTAAGCCATCCCCAGAGCCCCAGTTCATTTGTAATTATGCTCTCTGATCTCAGAATCGCCTCGGGCTCTCAGGAGAACTGAGCGGAAAGGGGGAGCAGGTGATTGAAAAGTTGATCGGGGCTTTTAGAATGGATTTTCATGAAACTGACATTTACACCATTCGTAGAGAATTTGGCTGCTTGAAAAGAACCATAAACCATGCCTAATTCTGCCACGTGATCCCAGGAGCTCCAATCGGCCGGCCTCAGGGGGTAATGCCTTGTTCTGTGTAGGTCAGGAGACCCCTTGTGTGGTGTGATTTTTGGAAGGTCCCCCTGCTCCTGCCCACAGCCATGCCTCCCGGCGAATCTCCTTGATGCTGAAATTGAGTAGCCCATTTTGTCCTCTGATTGTGCCTCAACATCACAAAATCCAAACACTGGGTTTTGCCGTGACAGACACACGCCTCCGCAGGCAGGAGTATGATCCAATCTCCAGGATGGGACCCCATTGCTCTATGCCCAACCTGCATTTTTTTAAGTCGACAAATCAAAACATGACCTAATTTTTTGAACTGATTTTCCAAATGGGTAACCCAACAGCCAGAAAGGATGAGTGACTTAGTCAAGGTCACGTAGGCAGATGTGGCTGACTGGCACCTGCATCCAAGTCCTCTGGCCTCAAATCTAGTAGGCTCTGCAGTTTTAAAGTAACGGAGTAAAAGGAAAAAGCTGGAAAGTCAGGGATTCGTCAAGTATCACACTAGAGAGACTGGTACTAGGGAAGGTGCCATGTGGAAAGGGTGGGAGCCCAAACTCGGTCCCCATTATCACCTTTGGCCATTTTTTGATTTGTTGACTGTTAGAAAAATACAAGTTGGGGATAGCGCAATGCTCCAAAGGATAAATTACAAGCAGAAACTCTCACGCCGATGGGCTGACATCTGTTAAGCTCATCTTCGTGCAGTAATGGGCCCTGCTGACAATTGAGTCGTTTCTGGGCAGAGTACCTTCTCTCCCAGAAACCCCGTTCCCCAGACAGTCCCACATAACTGAATAGCAGCAGCTCGTCTTTGCTCCGGCTTTGAAGAAAACCAGATAATACAAGGCTCAACCCAGTTCAGGCAGTGCCTATTTCTTTTAAAAACAGAGAAGGAGACAGACAAAATTCCTGCCTGAATCTGTTAGTCCTGTCCCTGTGGCCAAGCCCCAGGAATTCTGCCCTGGCTGGAAAGACTCAGACCTCAGCACTTTTCTGAGCAGTGAGGACTTGGGCCAGAGTCTCCACCTCTGATTCCGGTTCCCAGAATGGCAGCAAGATGTGTCGGCGGGAGCTGGCCTTCGAGGGCCTTCCAAATCTGAGGAATGAGGTTAGGGAATCTTGAGGTTTTTTTCTATTTTTTTTAATAAATAGTGAAATATAAATGATTGTTTCATAGAATTTTAATAAAAATTCAAGAGTTAAGTAACTTAGCCCTGTGTCTGGCATAGAATAAGAACCTTAAAAATCTTCATTGTGAAACAATACATTTCTAATTATAGAGGCAGTTCTTTCACTGTAAACAAATTTAGAAAACACGGAAAAGTACAAAGAACAAAACTAAATTCATCTATAATCCCAACTCCCAGACCTGGTACCTTAGTAATATATATAATTTCAGAATTTTTTCTCCTCCGAAATTGAATATATCTAGATTATAAACTAAATATATCTGTTTTAGACATCATAAATAAAATACATTAATCACAAAAATGGGACTATGATGTGTGTATTGTTTGACTGTATTTTCGCTTTACATTTCATAAACTTTTATTGTTAATAAGTATTCATCAATGCATTTTCATGATTGCATAGTGTTCCATTAAATTATAAATGAGCATCCTTGCACACAGTCATTCACTCATTTGCCTGATAATTTTCTCCAGATAAGTTTGCAAGATTGAACTCCCAGCATCAAAGATTTTAGGTGCGCACAACCCAACTCCCCTCCCAAACAAGTGTACCAGTTTCCAACGTGAGCTCTTCTCTGATACCAAAAATACATATAATTGATCCTCATTGTTCATAAATTCCATGTTGGCAAATTGTTCTACTTGATAAAATTAATTTGTAACCCCCAAATCGAGACTTGCAGCATGTTCACCGTCATTCACAGACAAGTGCAGAGTGATGAACACATAGGCGCACGTTCAGCTCTCACACTATGAGCAAGTGTCCTTTCATGCTCTGTTTAGCGCAACATTTTTCTCATTTTTGTGCTTTTTTCTTGGTGATTTCGCTGTTTAAAATGGCCCCTAGGCACAGTGCTGAAGTGCCATCTGGTGTTCCTAAGCGCAAGAAGGGTCTTTCCTGCCTTATAGAGAGGCTTTATGTGTTAGATAAGCTTGTTCATGCATACGTTATAGTGCCATGGACACTGAGTTCAATATCAGTGAGTCAACAGTATACATTAAATAAGGTGTCTTTATACAGAAACACGCATAAAACACAGTTATGCATTGATCTGTTGACAAAAATAGTATGCTCAGAGGCTCAAAGGAACCAAGCCTTGTATTTCCCCTGGGAGCAATGGGTCAGGACATGCTAATTTGGTGTTCAGAGTGCCTGTATTGAACATAACCAGCACAGATGATGAGAAGTGACTGTATGTGTCTTAGGTGTACGAATCTTTCAGACTGCAGCAGTCTTGCCTGTGGATTACAGGCCTCCTGTATTCGTGGACATCCTTTCCCAAAAGCTTTCCAGAAAATCTCTTTGGCAAATAGAATTCGAGTTTTATCTTTTAACTCTTAATGCCTGGTACATAGTAAGCGCATAAATACAGTGTGTGTTGAATGAGTGGGAAAATAAATATTAGAGGTTGTTATACACTTAGGATCCCAGTTCAGCATAATGCATTTCTCAGTTTCTTCTTTCATTAGGCCTGCCTTTGGCTGGGTTCCTCCTAGACATCTCTGAAGCATAAGCACCCAGCTCACATGTCCCCTTCCAGAGAAGCAAACTTCTGATGACTCCCTTGACCTTCACCACCCACTTAATCTAAAGGCCATTGATAGCACTGAGAAAAGCAGTGACGTGGCATGAACAATCACATTTCCCATGTCAAAAAGTAAAAAACAAGGATGTTATCTTATTTATAAATGTATTCATGTGGAAGAAGAAGATTTGCAGAATAACATTTTGTGAAATTATACAAGTGAAAGTTATACAAAATTCAAATTTCAGTGTTCATAAATAATTTTATTGGAACATGGCCACACCCACTTATTAGCGATCATCTGTATCTGATTTGGTGATACTACAGTAGGGCTGAGTGGTCCCTACAGAGACCAGACAGCCCCAAAAAGCCTGAGACATTTACTCTCTGGTCCTTTACAGAAAAAGTTTGCTAATCCTTGGTCTGGAGGTATGAAAAGATATGTGGTCACAATATACTTTTAAATGTACGTATGTGTGCATGCGCAGTAATGTGTACTGACACACCAATTTGTACAAAACTTCTTTTGCTTAGAATAGTGGTTCTGAAACTATTTGGTCTCAGAGCCCGTTTTGAATCTTGAAAATTGCAGAGAACCCAAAAGAGCTTTTTTAAAATAGGGATTCTGTTTATTGCTATTTGCCATATTTAGAAATTAAAACTATAAACATTTAAAATATTTACTTGAGGTAGAGCACAGTTACTCACGCCTGTAATCTCAGCACTTTGGGAGGCCGAGGCAGGCAGATCACTTGAGGTCAGGAGTTCGAGACCAGCCTGACCAACATGGAGAAACCCCGTCTCTACTAAAAATACAAAATTAGCCAGGCGTGGTGGCCCGTTCCTGTAATCCCAGCTACTTGGGAGGCTGAGGCAGGAGACTCGCTTGAACCCGGGAGGTGGAGGTTGCAGTGAGCCAAGATGGTGCCACTGCACTCCAATCTGGGCAATGAGAGCAAAACTCTGTCTCAAAAAAAAAAAAAAATTTCCCTGATAGATCATTGGATGAAGGTCTAAAAAATAAAATGCTGATTTATTTACGATAACATAATAAACTTGTTACATGTTAACTTAAATAATGCATTTTGGTGAAAAACAACTATATTTTTCAAAACAAAAATATCAGCTGAGAAGAGTGGGATTGATTTATATATCTGCAAATTTCCTTAAAGTCTGGGTGAACAGAAGACAGGTGGATGTTCACTCTGTTGGGACGTTACATACACACAGCCACTGGAGAACTCTGCCGTACACTTAATGAGGGAATGAGGGTGAAAAAGACAAATAACATCTTAGTAATAATATGAAAATAGTTTTGACCTAGTAAACCCTCTGGAAGTTTCTTGGAGAACCCTAGAGGTTCCAGAGCCATACTTTGAGAACCACTGGTTTAGAAACACAGGATCCAAAACATTCATAGGGCTGGGCATGGTCGCTCACGCCTGTAATCCCAGGACGTTGGGAGGCCGAGGTGGGCAAATCACCTGAGGCCAGGAGTTCAAGACCAGCCTGGCCAACACGGTGACACCCTGTCTCTACTAAAAAGGCAAAAATTAGCTGGGCATGGTGGCAGGCACCTGTAATCCCAGCTACTCGGGAAGCTGAGGCAGGAGAATCACTTGAACCCAGTAGGTGGAGGTTGCAGTGAGCCAAGATCGTGCTACTGCATTCCAGCCTGGGCGACAAGAGTGAAACTCTGTCCCAAAAAATAAATAAAAATAAAACATTCACAGGGTGAAGCCCCTAAGAGATAGCTGACTAGCCTGGGGCATAGAGGGCCTCTCCTGCCTCTGCTTCCAGGAAGATAAGCAGAGAGTCAGAGATAGAAGAGGTTAGAACACCACAAGTCATTCCCTCATTTGTCATGCAAACCTAGGGTGGGGCCAGTGGCTCCCATGAAGTCTTGGCAACCAAAGGCTTTGGGGACAAGGTTTAGGAGTGGCAGTTTTTCCCAGATTCAAGGCTTTCTCCAAGCCTCATCTGTCTTCTACTTCCTCTTATTCCCTCCGCCCTCACCCATGAGCTTGGGAAGAGAAGCTACCAT
This sequence comes from Theropithecus gelada, assembly GCF_003255815.1. NCBI lineage: Eukaryota > Metazoa > Chordata > Mammalia > Primates > Cercopithecidae > Theropithecus > Theropithecus gelada. Next base: position 117,551,858 of record NC_037677.1, on the reverse strand, counting down.
GACATGTCACCTTATATGTCCTTGAGAAGAACCAGAGCAGTTCTCATTGGCATTACACTTGGCCACATCTGTCTGAAACCCTCCCACTAGCTGGAGGAGCATGTCCCCTGGACCAACTGCTCCTCCAGGGCTCCCTTTGCCACCACAGTGCACCAATGCCCTTGGCATCATTCAGGTGCAGTTATGTTCTCTCTCAGGGAACCTAAGATTCAGTCTAACTATTCTATGCCAGATGTAAACCACCAAGCCTGGCTAATTTTTGTATTTTTTTAAATAGAGACAGAGTTTCACCATGTTGACCAAGCTGGTCTCGAGCTTCTGACCTCACCTCAGCCTCCCAAAGTGCTGGGATTTGCTCACCTCGGCCTCCCAAAGTGCTGGGATTATAGGCATGAGCCACCACACCTGGCCAAAATGCACTTTTAACAACTATTTAGCTATTTTTAATGTTTTAATTGTTGTAGCTACTCTGTTAAAGCAGAAGGGCAGTCTGTTTACTCAACCTGAGCATGAAACTCAGCCAAAAAATACTCTGAGCATGGTGATAAGGCCTATGATGTGCTTGAAGCATGACTAGCTCCATCCAATATGGCAGACTTCTGATAAGAGTTAATAGTTTATGTTCATTGTCTGCTCACTGAGTACCAGGCACTGTTTCAAGCAGACTACAAATTATATACTCTGATAACTGCTTTCCTACTTTGCTTTAATTATAGAACCCATGGTTTTAAGCTAGGCACATGGCTTCCCATTATAGAGACCACATCTACAAGCCTACAAGCCTCTCTCATTTAGGTGCTGCCATGGGACCAAGTTCCAGTCAATGAGATGTACAGAATGAACCCTTTGCCTTGTATTTCTCTCTTATTTCTTCGTGCTAGCTGGAGCGAAGACCTGATGGCTGGAACTCCGGTTGCCATCTTAGGTCATTAAGTGGAAGCGACTTGTTGAAGATGGTGGAGCAGCAACAACTTAGAAGGAGCCTGGGTCTCTGCTACCGTGGACTACATACCATTTCCTAGCTTTGGTCTTTCTTTGGGGGTAAGAGAAATCTTTCTTTTTTTAAGCCACCGTGTTATAGACTGAATGATTATGTCTCCCAAAATTCATATGTTAAAACCCTAAACCCCAACATGATGGTGCTTGGAGGTGAGCTTTTGGAAGTTCATTAGGTTTGGATAAGGTCATACAGTGGAGTCCCTATCATGGGATTACTGTCCTCATAAGAAGAGGAAGAAAAACTAGAGTACTCTCTTTCCACCATGTTAGAAGGCAACTGTCTGCAAGCCAGGAAGAGGGTCCTCACCAGGAACTAAATCTGCTGGAACCTCGATCTTGGACTTCCCAGCCTCCAGAACTGTGAGAAATAAATATTGGTTGTTTAAACCACCCAGTCTATGACGTTTTGTTCTAGAAGCCCATGGTGACTCAGATACATTGTTATTTGAGGTATGCTATTACAACAGCCAAACATAATCCTAATGCAGAGTTATTGCTTTTAATTGCCTTAATAATATGACATCAATATTTTTCAAATGAGGAAACTGAGGCACATAGAGATTATATAACTAACCCAAGGTCATACATCTGAAGAGGAGTGCAACCAAGATTCTAACTCAGGCAGAATTCAAAGAATATACTTTAAAAAATAAAAAATAAAAATAAAATAAAATAAGAAAACAGAGTCTCATTCCATCACCTAGGCTGAAGTGCAGTGGCATGATTCTCACTCGTTGCAACCTCTGCTTCCTGGGTTCAAGGAATTCTCATGTATCAGCCTCCCAAGTAGCTGGGATGACAGGCATAAACCACCCAGCCTGGGTAATTTTTGTATTTTTTAGTAGAGACGGAGTTTCACCATGTTGGCCAGGCTGGTCCTGAACTCCTGACCTCAAGTGATCTCACTTCGGCCTCCCAAAGTGCTGGGATTATAGATATGAACCACCACATCTGGCCAAAATGTACTTTTAACAACTATATTTCACTGCCTAATATTTTAGTATATAACTGACCTTCCTTTGGGGGCTGATTTTGTGGCCTCTTTCACTTAGTTTATGAAAATCTCCCATTATTTGATATCAGCTTCTAGTGTAGTCATTGGGTTGCCAGCTACAAAATGGACAGATTAAAAACTCCTGTTTATTATATTCTCAACTCATCTGAACTTTATAGATACACACACACACACACACGCACGTGATGTTTACATATTCTTCTCAGAATGCCAAATGTTCACCTAGCTCATCAGACATTGACTTTTAGACTCTCTACACATGATCATAATCCTGAACCCACAAATATATCCCATAATAACAATCATGTCAAATATCAAATATTTATTGTGTCCAAAGGAAATGTCCTTTATTGGCCATTGAGGGTCTCATTTTAAGTTTTCCTAAAACAAAAGTTAGGTGGAATTTTTCCCACTAGCCAAGTAGCTTCTCACACCTGGACCAGCTGAGTGGCATGCTTTGTAGATAGGACCACTCAGCTAGCCTCTCATGAGCCCCTTGCCAACTCCTGCTCTTTAGTTGTGGACCATGTGTATTAGTCAGGCTAGGCGAGGCTATACTGCAAGAACTACTTACTCCTAAAACTTTAGTGTCTTAATGGAACCCAGTATGGGTTGGCCAGGGGCTGAGGGATATTCAAGGGAGCTAGTGCTCTACATAGCCACTTAAAGAACGAGACTAATGGTGACTCCTGCATCTTGTGGTTACATTCTTGGGAACATATGACCTCTATGATTACCATGGAAGAAGAGAACCCTTGGATATCCCAACCCAACCCAGAATCACGCATCAACCTGGAAGTTTCTTGGAGAACCCTAAAGGTTCAATGTATCATTTTCTTTCTCAGCTCATTGGCCAGAACTAGTCACACGGCCCCACCCATCTGCAAGGAGGCTGGTGAATATGCTCGGGAAAGGGGATATGGCATTTGGTGAGCAGGAAATGTCTCCACCATCCCATCTCAGCATCAATAAATCTACAATAATGAGTCTTACTAAAGGATTGTTTTAGTTTTGAGAACAGGGAGGGGAAATTCTGAGCTTTAATTAATGAGAAAGTACAGATGCACAAGGACTTTTATGTGTATCTCTATCCCAGTGGCAGAATAGGTTAGGACCCTGGTAAATATTTGATGGTTGGTGCATAATTGGTCAAGTGGAGTCTAAGAACTAAAAGAGGATGCTTAGTGGCTTCAGCAGAAATAAGCCAGTTAAGGTTTATTTGGGTCTGCCTTAAGGCCGTGAAGAACCCTGGAGTAGCATCCATGGTTCCACCCCTCCCCTCTATGAGCCCTGTCAACAAGGATGGTAGGAAATAGATTTATGAAGTTTAGAAAGAGATGAACTAAAAAGTGTGTATCTAGAGAAATGTACATTTGTATTCATACCCTGAGTCCTCTAGTTTACGCACATTAGAATTTCTGTAAGTGGTTTTGATGAAAAAGGGTCACCTTCTCTGTTGATAGTTGGCCAAGTCCAACTAATGCCTAAGGACCTAGTTGAACCAGGGCCTGGCTTAGCTATATCAGTCAGTCACTCAGATATGTGCTTTGTCTCTATCATGTGCCAAATACAATGTGAAATATTTTGATGGTTACCAAAGAAAAGTACAATGGGGCTACAAGGCAATGAGACAGGTTTCGTAGTAAAACATGGTGCTTTTGTAAAATGTAGCCCAGAACACCTTGTCTTTCACAGTAGTCCCCTTCGAAGGCTGTGCATTTATTTCTGAGATGTAGTTGAGAAGGGCTCCTCCATCCAGTTGGAAATGTCTTTGGGCCCCTGGTCAGGTCTCAGCTGGCTGTTACCATTGTAACATTTCCTATTCCGGATCCACTGTCATCCTGCAGAGTTATCTGCGTTGTTTGCTGGAGTCAGCTTTCAGTATCTTTTGTCTGTTCTCACAAATCAAGTATATGCTTAACAGTGGAAAGGTAGCCACACCACCAAATATCTAGAAAACAATGTCCAGTAGCCTTGAAAGGCAAATCCCAAAGTATATTTTTAAACTCTCTGGCAGATTACATTTTCCAAAACAATACTTCTCATCCTACATGCTTTTTGAGAAACTTAGCATTCACTCATTGAGAGGTGGAGTGTAATTCCTCTCCCCTTAAATGAGGATGGGCTTCTGACTCATGTGTACCCAACAGAATGCAGTGGAGGTAATGTTGTCAGACTTCAGCGGCCAGATCATAAAGCAATTCAGCTCTGCCATGGGAACAGAAAACTAACTGGAGCCCTGAGAATCACTCTGACTGTTCTGACCGCCATATTGTGAGGAAGCCCAAGCTATCCTACACGCAGAAACCACATGACAACAAAGTGTGAGAGATTCCCAGTCAACCCCCAGCTGCTCACCCTCCCCCTCTCTCAGCTCCAGTCACACCCTCTGACTGCAACTGCATAAGAGACACAGGACCATTTAATCAAGTCCCTCTCAATTTCCTGTCCCACAGAAACTGGAGGAAACAATAAAATGTTGTTTTAAACACAGCCATTGGTGTGCTTGTAAATTTTTCTCCATGAAAAAACAAAAAAGCCACCCTGATTTGTAGCGTTCAGCTATTTCTGTGGTGTAAAGCTCCTACAATGGCCAATCTTAAGCTACTAATGTGATAAACAAGAGTTGAGAAGAGATGCACACAACTGGTTCTCACGAGTAGTGTGAGCGGACTCCAGCACACACCTGTATACAGCACTAGAGTAAATCTTTAAAAGGGACAGCTCTGAAGGCCAATTGCACTCCTGAGCATGTTTTAAAGTTCTTTTTCCAATTTATGTGACAGAGTCCAGAGCCAGGAAGCATTGGGATTGGTGGAGTCTATCTGTGCCTATCTTTGGCTAAGACACAGAATGACGCCCACTGACCTCATAGTAGACAGAGCACGGAAACATCTTCCCAAACCTAAGAGACCCCTAATTTGACGGTATCTTCCACAATACAGAAAAATATAGGGGAGCAAGACCTGCACCTGTGGAGAGGTAGATACGCAGATGGCTGTGGTCAAGTTAGGCCACAGCTCCTTGAGGGTTTTGAAGACTCTCCTCCCCTAGCTGGGCTGCTGAGGGATTGGATGAATGTAGAACAAACACGCAAGAAGCTCATGGGAGTGCCAGGCCCACTGCTGCATGAGAACACAGCCATGTCTCCTGCTAAGCATGTTTTCACCACCGCCCGGGAAAAACATTTCCCCCCCCAGCTGCCAACAGGGTCTGTGTGGGGAGATCACACAGAGATGGTCAGGCTATTTTCAATAACTTGTTTTCTATCATAAATTTATATATGTTATTGTGGAAAAAATGAACACATAAAAAGAGAAAATTATACCCAATTCTCACTAACCCCACTGAAAACTTTTGGAGTTTTTCTTTTTTTAGTGCTTTACTATACACAATATGTACCTTTCTACATCCAAAGTCTTGCACTTAGCATGACATCATGATCATGCCCCCACATCCTTAAATATTAAAAAAGTTAATGGCTGCATATTATTCTAGCATTTGGATGGTAGCAATTCTCATTACTGGTTATAGAGCTTATTTCTCAAAATGTTTAATCCCCAAGGTGGGCATCCCTGAAAATAAGTCTTCGTACTTTTATCTGATTGTAGAGCATTTGTAGAAATAGAAAAAAATTACAAAAGTATGTGGCCACTTTTAAGGCCCTCAGTCAATTACACAAAGTTTGTGTCGGTGGAAAGTCACACCTGCATTGTGTAACGGTGCATGTCGTATAGGAATTTGACCGGCAAAGTGAATTTTTATTTTGTTTTTGATATTTGAAAATCTTGTTTATTGAATATTTGTATTTGTATTATTTACTTGTGTTCTTTGTCCAATTTAACGTATTAGGGTAGCACTTTTCTCATTGTTTTGCAATAAACTTTCACATAAAAATGGATCCTTTCTGACATTTATCCAAACATCTTTCCAGTATTACTGATATCTAGAAGTTTTAATGTTTTTGTCGTCAAACTCAATCATCTTTTACTTTTTAACCTATTCCTAAGCATTTGTATCAACAAAGTCCTACTCTCAAGATGTGAAGTTTACCTGTCTTTCATTTGTATGTTATTTTTGCATATAAGTGTTAAATGCATGTGGAATTTATTTTGGTATAGGGATTACCTTTAATTTTTTCCATATGATTGGTCTCGACATCATTTATTGACTAATCTCCCTTTCCTCACAGATCTTTACCACATACTAATTTTTTTGTCTATATTACCTCTATTAGGGCCTGTGTTTGAGACATTCTGTTATATTGATTCATCTGTTCACGGTTTAATTTGGCTATTGAAGCTTTAAAATACCATCCCCTTACCCTTTTCTCCTCATTGTGATAGAATATTTTTAATATACTTCTTTCTCAAAATATTCTGGGCTGAATTGTGCTACTAAAAATGTCTTAAAAGGCACAGTCCAGGCTACAGCAGACCTGGTGTGTACATAACTCTTGTTGACCTGAACAGCCAACACTATCTCCCTCTAAGAGGTCAAGTTTACAACTGTCTTCCAAGAAACTGATCTTTTGATTTTTCCTGGCTCATGGTGGCCTTTTGCTTTGGAATGGAGAAGCAAGAAGGACAGAGTGAAGGAACAGCTTGGGCCTTGCTGGGACATGTTGACAGGAAATTAACATGTATGGTCACCCTCTTTTTATTAAGAGAATCATGTGCTATTGGCCAGAAAGCAATAACTTGCACTTAGCTGTCTTCACTGCACCCTGGCAGAGGGGCACCCATAAATGAGACTGGTAGCTGTCCATTAAGGAACACTCAGCAAAGGGTAAAGTCTCTATTTGCAACCTTATCACCGAATTATCTTGGGTAAGCTATCTCATGGCGGAATTCCACCATACAACCTGTGACATCCTTCCAGCCTGGACATCCTTCCAGTTCCAACATAGGGCCACTGGTTACAGGCAGCCCTATCCAAATCTTGCAATGAAATCCTCAAAGTGTCTGCCTTTGTTTCCTGAAACCAGCATTTGTCAGAACTCTTCAACAGTGCTGAATTTAGACATCTTTTTGTTTTCCTGAGACTTCTTGCTTTGTGAATGATCCTTTCAAGATCCCAGGGATAAAAGTGTCCGCAAAGTTTGAAACAGATAAAAAGCAATCGCTTTCACACAAGAAGAAGAAAGTTGAGTTTTCTTCCCTTCCTCTCATTAGTTTAACTTCTGACTGATTTAGACATTTGTTACACTTTCCCTGGAAATGTAAAAGTTTAATTTGGAATGCAGTCACAGAGCAAAAATTCTGCTGAGTATATAATGCAAAAATATGGTTGCTAATGAGTGGCACTGATTTAACAGGAAATAAGGAAGAAAAATACAAATTTTGGAAGAAAATAAGCAATTTTATAATGTTTCCACTTGTTCCAAATCCAACTTCGTTGCTTCAAGGGGTAGCTTGGAAATTTTTCTCAAGAAAGCACAGTAAATATTCCTGAAGGCGAACTATTTTCTGGCCTGGAAGAAATGAGTAGAAATGACAAATTTCCTACAACAACCTCTGAGAAATTTGTGTTGATGACACCTCTGATGTTAAATTCTTCTTTCCTCCAGCAATACATATAATGAAGAACAAAGAAGAGGGCAACAAATTCCCGCTTTTTAAATTAAAATCCTTTAAGTCCTTGTAGCTGCATTGTTTGTGTGTGAATGTGTGTGTTTTAAAGACATTTTGAGATAGTTTAGGGAGATATCACAAAAAAATCTTCTTCCTCCCATTAGAAATTCTGATTTTACACCGTTAATTGGCATTTTCAAAACACCAAGCGCCCAGTTTGAAGTCTACAAATAAAACACAAGCCCAGATGTTGCAGTTTACACTTGCATGCATTTAACACTTCATAAGTAGTTCATTAAACTGATAACATTTTAAACAGTAACACTGGCTCTTTCAGTCTCCCTCAGCTTGTAATTGTCCTGAGGCACCGAATGAACCCTTCCTAGGCTGGGAACCACAGGAATTTACATTCTTGACATGTATCTCTTAATTATCGACACTCTGGGGTCCCTGGCTGACTCAGGAAAGGCCGGCTCGGGTCTGCACGCCCCAGTGACCGCGCACAGGGACAGGCCGGAGGGCCGGTGGGCCAGGGACACCGAGCAAGGACACAGCCTTGGGACTCACGCAGGGCAGACGTCAGACACCGAACGGAGCGAGCTGGAGCCTCCCCACCTCCTCAAGCACCGCGGCTGGGTTCCCGCTGAGCCTCTTGGGTTTACTAAGCAGCTTCTTTCTGACCAGAACAGTTTTCCAGCAATGCCTCTCCCCATGTTTAACGGCCTTGGGATGAATGCTCACCTCCCTCTTGCCTTTCCTTCCAAGGATGGCATTCCCGGCTGCCCAAGTTCTCCCTAGAAAATGGGAGACCTTGGTTCGGCGTGGGTCCCATCTCCAGGGAATAAGCCTCTAGGCCCTAGGGTGACCGTAGTGTTGGATAGGCCGCGGAGGCCCGGGGTGTCCTCCTGTCCACTCACGGGACAGGCGCAGAACAGGGAAGGGAAGGGTTGCTAGCGGTGTGCCAGGCACGGTGCGCAGCTCCGCAGGCGTTTCGTTCAGTTCCACCACACCCGGATGCCGCAAGTACAGGGCGGACCTCGTCCCTCCTGCGGAGATGAGCCCAGGTCAACTTGCCCGAGCCCACGTGGCTGCAGACGATGCGCCCCGCGGTGCTGACTCGGCGCGGGGGCACTGTGCTTAGGAGCCCTGTGCTGCCCCATCTCCGTCAATCCTACCAACTGGTCGGGATCTTTATCACCCTCATTTTCAAAAGAGAGTGATGACAGAAAGGAAGAAGGAATTGGGACTCAAGTCCGCCTGGCTGCCTTCCGACAGCGGGCTTGGCCTCTGAACTATGGCCCCCTCTGCAGACACGGGGTGTGCATGGCGAGTTAGAGAGTCTCAAAGCCTGGGCCCAGCGATTTCACCCCAGAGGATGGAGAACCCTCTTCGTTCGCCCCTCCAGCCGCATCAGGACCCGGGGCGCCCTGCGCTCCCACGCCTCCCGCCCTAGGCACGGTCCCCAGCCCCACGCAGCTGATAGGGAACGGATGGATGACTGAGCGGCTGCTGATTGGTTAACCTAGCGGGGCTGCAGTGAGGCCCGAGGCGGCCAGCGAGCTTCCTTCCCAGGCAGAGAGCCCCGCGGCCCCACGGAGCCAGGAACCGTAGCCCGAACCCCTGCTCCGAGCCTGGAGCCCGGACCCAGACCCGAGAGCGCGAGCGGGAGCCGGACGTGCAGGGGCTCCGCGGCCGGGTGCACAGCGCCATCGCGTGGCCAGCTCGGGGCCGCGGCTCCGTCCCCGTGGACGCGGCGATGGGCGGAACGACTGCGTCCCTTTAGGATCATCCCCTTATCTCCGGCTCTGGGCTCCGTGTGGCTGCAACAACAAAGGCAATGGGCCAGTGGAGTCTTAGCGGGGACGCCTTGGTCAGTTCTGAACTGTTCGCACTGTTCTTAGTGGAGGTAGCAAGACCCCCTTCTTTCCTGGTGGGCAGTGGGGATGTCGCGGAGACAGAAGCTCAGGTGGCAAAGGGTGGTGGAACCTTCTGCACTTTCCAGAATACATGGGTCCATGGACATGGGCACGGCCATGTTAAGGCTCACGTTCATTTGTTTAGTTCGCTTATTTAATTCATTTGTTCAGTGGTTCCTTCATTAATTCCGCCAACAATATTGTCTTGAGCGTTTACTGTGGGCCAGAACCCAAGATCGGGACTAAGGACAGAAAAGAGAACGCTGGAGGCTGAGGCAGGAGAATCGCTTGAACCCGGGAGGTGGAGGTTGCAGTGAGCCGAGATCACCACTGTACTCCAGCCTGGGCGACAGAGTGAGAGTCTCCGTCTCAAAAATAGAAAAAAAGAAAAGAAAAGAAAAGAAAAGAAAAGAAAAGAAAAGAAAAGAAAAGAAAAGAAAAGAAAAGAAAAGAAAAGAAAAGAAAAGAAAAGAGAGAGAGAGGAAGGAAGGAAGGAAGAAAGAAAGGAGAACGGAAAAGATGGCTTACCGTCTTTCTTGTCAGTCTCATGAGGCCAGAATATTTGAAAAAGCATAAATTAATATACACAGGATTATGAAACAAACCGATTATACTGATACGGAGTTATCAAAATATTTTTAAGCAGTGCTATAGTCGTATATTTTCTTTGTTGATAGAGGATGTAACGGGAGCTACAGACCAATCTATTAACTACAGTCATTTCAAAATAGTGATGAGCCCAACTGATATTTTGAGATAATTGCATCAACTACGATGTGGTAGAAAAACAGCTGTGATTTCTGTTGGAGACAAAGTCACAGACACTGCTAATACACTGTGGCATGTTGCCTATTTTCATAATTAAGTAAACTGTAAAATCTCAGTTAGACATTAGTGAAAATAATGATATAAATGTTTCCCTGTCCAAGTTCATGGAACCCCCTCCTCCAGATTTTATTCACAGACTCCTTGGTGAGCAGAAATAAACAGGGTGAGTGTGGACAGTGATGAGGGCTTGGAGGAAATCAACAGGGAGAGGGACTAAAGATAAAATCGGAAGGGAGGCCCTGTGTGGGATGCGATGATCGGGGAAGGCCTGGATGAGACCACGGTTCACTGTAAAAGTCCCATACAGAGGTAGGAAATGGCTACTAGGGACTCTGACTTAGCCCGTAAATCTGCAGTCTTCTTGAACACTTGTATCTGGTGTTCAGGCCTGGACTCACCTTGTGACCACAAGGCCTCCCAATCCCAAAAGTCCAGGTCAGCCTCATGGACATCCAGAGATTTCATCCCAGGGCACTGAAGATGAAATCTCTGCCTGGGCCCTGAAGGCACTTGATTTTGCAACTTTACCACCTAAACGTTCCTGGGTCACTCTTGAGGCAACCCATCCTGGGCAAGAGTAGTTTGCATGGCAAATGGAACTTTCCCAAGTTTAACCTGAAGAAGGTGGTCGGCATCGTGTCCTATTTAGAAACCAGGCTCCTTCCAGCCTGGGGATCCCCTGAATCTTCTAGATCTTTATCCACCTTTCATTCAACCTGTAATTCCCCAGGGCCCCTTCTAAGCCAGCAGCTGCGTGACATCTCTGTTCTCATCCACCCATTTCCAGGCAGCAGCGTGTTGGGGGTGGTTGGGGAGTGTAGTGCTGGGTCACAGGCAGCCTTTGTAACTGCATATGAACCAGTGTGGCAAGCTTGCAGGATGATGTCAGAGCTGGCACTGGCAAAGAACAACTTTGTTGACAAGAAGATTAATTAGACAAATGTAGTGCCCATCAGTTACTGCCACCGCCTCCTTGGGGGTCAGCTCTAGTCAGGCCTTTGCTAGAGATTTCTTTTTCGTCTTTGTAGAGAAAGCTTAATCTCCTAACAAGGCAGCCAAGAAACAGTTCATGGCGTGCCAGAATGGCAAGTGCATACAAGCATGTTCTGAAGTGAGGGTGCCTGCACACCGCCAGGCTGCAGGGCTGGGGCTGGCCCAGCCTTGGAGCCAACTGGGCCTCTTCCTTCTACCTGTACAGACCCAGCCCCAGGAAGCATGTTGAGCCCTGAATCCTTCCTCACAAGGGAAGACATCCATTTGTGAGCTCTCTTGGCCCCCTCTTCCTCTCTTGCTTTCCTGGGAGAGTTCCCCCTTTCATGGAGGGGCGGGCAGACAGCCATGCAGGGTCTTCAGAGCTCGGAGGCTTCCGCCACCTACACCTTCCCTCTTTATCCGAAAGGCACCTGCCCCATTGTCCCATTGTGGGAAGAGGCAATGAATGAATCGCTGAGTGGTAGTGGCCTTATTCATCATTCATCAAATACTCAGTAGGTTTATAGGCATATTATATCCCAGCAACACTGCAGTAAAGGAATGATTCCCACATATCAGGCCCTGGCCCTGGGGAAGGGGTTATATTCTAGAGGGGGAGGCATGGCAATGTGCACCTGTGGTAAAGGCCAAGAAGGAGCTAGGAGAGGGGATGTGGTGGTGAGGGCTGGGAGATGGCAGCCGTTTTGGAAAAGGTGCCCCTGAGGAGGTGAAATTAGAATTGAAACTTGAGGAGGGAGAGAATCTGTGGGGAAGAGCTGAACTGTTCGTACTGTTCTTAGTGAAGGTAGCAAGACCCCCGTCTTTCCTGGTGGGCAGTGGGGAAGAGCTGACTCCCTGTTGGCTGCAGGGGACAGGAATCTGACAGTGCCGAGGGAGGGGATGTTCTGTGGATATCTGTTGACTGCATGAATAAAACAAAATGTTTCCAAGCTGTGCTTCTCACACTTTAGTGTTGTGTTAGACTCCTTAGGAAGGAGGGTCTTGTTAAAAAGTAGATATCCAGCTCCACTGATTCAGAAGGGCTGGTGCAGGGCCCAGAGAGCTGCATTTTAACAGCCCTTCCTCCAGGCAGCCCTCCCGGCCCCTCCCGGAGCCCCATCTTCAGGAAGGCACTCAGCCCTGGATTGCAGTCCTGTCTGTCTGTCTGTCAGGCCTACCTGAGGTTTCAGAAAGGCCTCACAGTCAGGATCCCAGGGGCCCAAAGCCAGTGTGGCTTTGGTGGGACCATCCTGACAGCTCCTTATAACTCCAAGGCCTCCACCTCCCACTGGCCAGCAAGGAGCCCTGGTGGGCAAGGGCAGGGCCTGCTCTGTCTCATCAGGCTCTGGGTCCCTGGGGCTGGGGATGGGCCTCCCCTGGATCCTGTTCCCCTTCTTTTAGAGTAACGGACACCTGGAACCCTGAGCCAACCTCCAGGTCTGTGTGGGCCTCTCTCCCTGGGTCCATCATTCTTCTGTGGGTGATGGTTCAGCTGGAACTGGGTGGGGGCGTGGACATGTGGGGCTGATGGGTATACACGCCGGTACACACACACACACACACACACACACACGTGTGTGCACTAGAAAGCCAAGTGGGGTGAGGTGTGAAGGGGGTAGGCTGCAGCCTGGCTGTCTGTGCTGCCTTTTTTACGAGAGGCAACTCCTCAGAATTCTAAATTCAAACCTTGCCTTCATGATGATGAAGATGTATTTATCAAGGTAGAAAAATTATGTGTTTGATCTTCTAACAACTGATTGGATTGGTAACTTTTTTTTTTTTTTTTGTGAGAAGGAGCCTTACTCTGTCACCCAAGCTGGAGTGCAACAGTGCGATCTTGGCTCACTGCAACCTCCGCCTCCCAGGTTCAAGCGATTCTCCTGCCTCAGCGTCTCAGGTAACTGGGATTACAGGTGCACGGCGCCACGCCCAGCTAATTTTTTTGTATTTTAGTAGAGATGGGGTTTCACCGTGTTGCCCAGGCTGGTCTCGAACTCCTGAACTCAGGCAGTCCACCTGCCTTGGCCTCCCAAAGTGCTGGGATTACAGGCATGAGCCACTACACCTGGCCTCAGATTGATAACATTTTAATAGTTGACACATGGTATGGGACCTTCACTTTTATTCTCATCTTGGGCCCCCAGAATGTTAGGATGATTGGAGACAGTTACAGGGAAGGTACCAGAACCAAGGAATTTTCCCTATGAATGGGGAGTATGATTCCAAGAACGGAGACTGTGAATTCCCAGTGTTGCCTGCCACCTATCTTTTCACCTTCACCACCCAGGCTTAACCTCCAGGCCAGAGATTGGCCAGGTCTGGTTGGGCAAACCACCGTCAGCGTCTGTTTAGCAAATGGATTCCAGGACCACACCCAAACCTGATGAATGCCGTCCCTGCAGGTGGGGCTCAGGAGGCAGAATTTTCTGCCCCCTCCCGGTGACTTAGAGGCACTAGGAAATGTGAAATCCACGGTGGGGGAGAGGTGTGGGCCCTTCATTCAGATGGATCCACACTTGGAAACGAGGAGGGGGTTCTGAGCTTGAAGACCAGCTGGAGAGGCGCAGTCTGGGATTCATCTGCTGTCTCTGAACAGATGTTTGGGGACTCCAGGGTCACACATTTACAGGGAACTCCCTTTTCCAGCTCCGTGTAGAGGGGGCTTTAAATGCACGGGGCCCTACTTGGGAAGCCTCTCAAGTCCTTCCTACATCCATGAGTCCCTGGGGTTCCTCCTGACCCCCGGCACCATGGAAGAAAGCTACCCTCATGTCCACTCGCCAATTCTCTTCTAGGAGGGAATGTAAAACTCAGCTTGGGACGGAGCGGAAAGGCCCATGCGTGTTCCTGAACCTACCACCAGCAGGAGGCCACGGGCTCTTCCCTCTCTGGGCTGGGTTTTCAAGATGATACCAGGATCCAACTCTAAGAAATACATTTCAGTGTAAGACTTTTCTTAGTCATTGGAGAGCAAAGGGATGAGGAAATGTCTTTTTTCTTTGGCTAATGGTTTCGGCCGTGCTGAGCGACAGGTGAGAGAACTCATTGCAGCAGTGGGAGAAGCCGCCTGCCGGGGCGCCGTTTCCTGATCTCTGCTGCCCTCTGCTGTCCGGTGCCGGCTGAGACATGCCGATGCGACGCACGGTCCACAGCATCACAGAGCTGCATCCTAAGAGGTGGTTTGCCAATAAGGAATCTGAGGCTCAGAATGGGCTGTGACTTCTTCCAGGCCACACAGCAGGTCACCAGAGCTCCTGCCTCCCCAGCAGTCGGACAGAGTCCTCTGGCTCACGGAGTCTCCAAGCGTGGTCGCCAGACCAGCAGCATCAACGTCCCCTGAGAACTTGTCTTCTGGGGTCTCACCTCAGACCTCCTGAATAATAAACTCCGTGGGTGAAGATCAGCGCTCAGCATCCTAGCAAACTCTCCAAGTAACCTGAGAACCTTTGCTGTCTCTTTGGAAATAGAAATCCAGAAGAGAAACAGACTTTCTGTTTCATCATATTGTCCATCTTTAAAACTGAAATAAGACATGGAAAAATGCAGGAGTCTGACTCTTCGTTTTCATTTCATGTTTTAAAAGGTCAGTGCTGTGCGAACATTCAGATTTCCGCAGCTCACACGTATCTTAATCCGAACTTTGCAGCAGAGACTTCTCAGGGACAAATACTTAGAAAGTCTCTGCGGTCAGGTGATGTCTATGGAACTACAGTGAGTGGTAACATGCCTCGGCGCTTGAGTAGGATTTCTGCATTTTGGGGACGCACATCTGATGGCAGACATAATCCAGGGCAGGGATTTCAATTTCAGAGACGGTCCTGTTTTGCATTCATTCATCCATTCATTCATTCATTTGTTCACTTAGCAACTGTTGATGGAGCATTGACTATGAATTATAAAGACTATGCTAGCTATTAGGGTAGGTGATCCCTTCTTGAAATTACAGCCCCAGGGAGACAGAGAGCAGGCCAGAAATTACACATAAAATGGATTAGCTGAAATTAATTAGACACAATCATTAATGAGTGAGGGCTATGAGGAAGACATTCTGAGTGCTCCCATCGGCAGGAGGGTGCAGGGAGAGGGAGGATTTTGAAATGGTGATGACTCATCTTATGAAGGAGGCAGTCCCAGGTGCTATGGGAGAGACAAGGATGCCTCAAGCTTCACCTTCTCAGGTGTGGTGCAGACGGAGCTTAGAGGAAACATTTCACAGGGTCTGCGGATTTGTGGACAGAGTCTTTTTACAATGAGAATTAAGCAAAATTTTTATTTTTTTATTGTGGAATAATTGCTGTTGTTACCATTTATTAAAAATTGATTCAGTCTGGGCACCATGACTCATACCTGTAATTCTAACACTTTGAGAGTTGAGGTGGGGAATTGCTTGGGGCCAGGAGTTTGAGACTGACCTGGGCAATATTGCAAGACCTCTGTCTCTACAAATAGATAAATAAAATATAGTTAAAATCTGGGCCGGGCGCGGTGGTTCAAGCCTGTAATCCCAGCAATTTGGGAGGCCGAGACGGGTGGATCACAAGGTCAGGAGATCAAGACCATCCTGGCTAACATGGTGAAACCCTGTCTCTACTAAAAATACAAAAAAACTAGCCAGGCGGATGGCCGAATAGGAACAGCTCCAGTCTCCAACTCCCAGCGCAAGCGACACAGAAGACCGGTGATTTCTGCATTTTCAACTGAGGTACTGGGTTCATCTCATAGGGAGTGCCGGACAATCAGTGCTGGTCAGCTGCTGCAGCCTGACCAGTGAGAGCTAAAGCAGGGAGAGGCATCGCCTCACCTGGGAAGTGCAAGGGGGAAGGGAATCCCTTTTCCTAGCCAGGGGAACTGAGACACACAACACCTGGAAAATCAGGTAACTCCCACCCCAATACTGCGCTTTAAGCAAACAGGCACACCAGGAGATTATATCCCACACCTGGCCAGGAGGGTCCCACGCCCACGGAGCCTCCCTCATTGCTAGCACAGCAGTCTGTGATCTAACCGCAAGGCAGCAGCGAGGCTGGGGGAGGGGCGCCCGCCATTGCTGAGGCTTAAGTAGGTAAACAAAGCCGCTGGGAAGCTCGAACTGGGTGGAGCTCACAGCAGCTCAAGGAAACCTGCCTGTCTCTGTAGACTCCACCTCTGGGGACAGGGCACAGCTAAACAACAACAAAAGCAGCAGAAACCTCTGCAGACGCAAACGACTCTGTCTGACAGCTTTGAAGAGAGCAGTGGATCTCCCAACACGGAGGTTGAGATCTGAGAAGGGACAGACTGCCTGCTCAAGTGGGTCCCTGACCCCTGAGTAGCCTAACTGGGAGACATCCCCCACTAGGGGCAGTCTGACACCCCACACCTCACAGGGTGGAGTACACCCCTGAGAGGAAGC
>NC_037677.1:117414215-117530186 GCF_003255815.1 Theropithecus gelada | reverse complement strand
TTGGGAGTTATACCTGATGTAAATGACGAGTTGATGGGTGCTGACGAGTTGATGGGTGCAGCACACCAACATGGCACAAGTATACATAAGTAACAAACCTGCACGTTATGCACATGTACCCTAGAACTTAAAGTATAATAATAATAAAAAATAAATAAAATAAATAAAATAAAAAATAAAAAACTAGCCAGGCGTGGTAGTGGGTGCCTGTATTCCCAGCTACTCGGGAGGCTGAGGCAGGAGAATGGTGTGAACCCAGGAGGCGGAGCTTGCAGTGAGCCGAGATCGCGCCACTGCGCCCCAGCCTGGGTGGCAGAGCAAGACTCCGTCTCAAAAAAAAAAAAAAAAAAAAAAATCTGGAAAATATAGCTAATACAGAGAAGGTGAACACTGGAAACCGTTTATAATCCCAGCGTGTATACTTAACCACTGACAAGAGTTTGTGGAAGAGTCTTCTGGATTTTTTAATATTAATCCATGTATTCTTGTATTCTATTGCATTATACTGTGCTATGTTATATATGCCATCATACTGTTTTGTAGTTTGCTTTTTAAATTACAATGTAGCATGGGCATTCTTACATGTTGATTGAGCACCTCCTCTGTGTGAGGCGTACAAAGTGTTCAGTGCTGGATGTACCCTGTAAACAAAGCCCACCGGGATGCCATCCTTGGGGATTTGCTAGGTGTAATAAATGGAACAGGGAAAACAGAAAGAACAAGGTACAGTGCGTAACAATAGCAGCAACCCCATTTGAACAGAAAGATTAAGGGAAGCCTCTCTGAGAAATGAAGGATGCAGAGAAGTTACCCTGGGTGCCAGGAAGGCGAAGCCGACTGATGCAGGGAACAGCATATCCAAAGTCCAGAGATGAGGCAGGGCTAGGCGCATCCCAGGGCGCTGATAGAAGGTGGGTGTGGCCAGAGCAGGGCGGGAGGGAGGCACTGTTTGACAGGGGTGTGACAAGCTCAGGGCCCCAGGTTGAGGCCGGTGTCCTCCTGTGGGACCCCCAGGTAGACAAGCGCCTGGTTACAGAGTACACAGGGACTTGATGGTACACAGCTTGGGGAGGGAATTCACATGCTCATCTCATTACAATGGAAATGCCTTATGGGCCTTTAAACTGCCCAATGGCATGATTCAGGCTTTTAGTTCTCACCCAACGCCAGGTGCCAATGATTTGGAAAGGAGCAAAGAGGGATGTCCAGAGGCCTGTTAGAAGGCTTTCAGAAGTCCAGAGCAGGGGTGACAGTTCCAAATACAAAATTTACATGTGCCTCAGGGTTTTTAATGCCTAGGATTCCATTGTATGGATGCACTAGAATTGCTTTAAGCAACACTGGGGTGTTTCAGATTGCTACAAGTACATCTTTGCAGCTGAATTTTTGTGCCCATTCATGTTTGCCAGGCAAAATGTCTACAAGTGGAATTTCTTAGCCACTTTAAAGACTTTACTTGTCTCACCAAATGATGCTATGGAAAAACTGTGTCAAATTGTACCCCCAGTAGGCGAGTGTCAAGGGCTTCCTTCACTGCTCAGGCCTCCTCCGGAAGAATGAGAAGTTCCTGGCCCACCCAAGGACCAGAGGAGCACCTGAGGAGCACCCGAGGAGCAGAAGCTGCTCCCTGGGATGAATGCGGCCTGGGGCAGGGTGGGGCTAGAAGGCTGAGCCCCAGGAAGCGTCTGGTGGGAGGGAGTGCCGGCCAAGATGGGGGCATCATTCTGAAGATGGGAGGGAAGCTTCAAAGGGCTGGGGCAGCACATGGGGCAAACTCTCATCTGGAGGAGACACCCCCTGCCTACACCGGAAGTGTGGAGGATGATTTCCAGGCACCTAGATTGGCTGGGTGAGGGGTGGAGTCATTAATTAGTCAAGGAAAAGGACAAGCAGGGAAGGGGGAGCTATAAAGGGATGTGCATCCAGAGCCCACATTATTCTCATCCCCTCGGGGATGGTCCTGGGCCCCCAAGAGTACCCTGCACCATGTCCGATCACTGGGAGGGACTTCTGTTGCTGAAAATATGGCTACTTTAAGTAGACAGTGGCAGGGTTCTAGGGCTTCCTGTGTGGGGGGAAAAAAAAAACGTGACAGAATGCAGAGATACTGATGGCCCACCAGCCAGGAGGGCAGGCTATTGGAATCTGAGAGCTCAGGGCAGGATGAAGGGAGGGGGACAATGAGTCTCTGCTCAGACAGAGCCTTAGAGGGGAGGCGCAGAGACGGGGGCGGGGGGGGGGCACACTGGGCAAACCATAGTGGGCTGGAGCCTGGGGGGCGGAGCAGAGGGGCAGAACTGAGGGGCTCACAGCCCACTTGCCTCTCTGAAGGGGCTGACGTCAGTAACAAGGACCAAGGTCTCCTTTCCACAGTCGGAGCTAATAAGCGTGGGAAGCCACGTTCCAGCCCTGTGTCCTGGACCTGGCATGGCCCTAGAGCTCAACCTCTGGGGGTGACAGGGCCCTTTGGAAAGGTTCTGGTGACTCTGAGGCAGGAGGGTCTCCCTGAGGACAGTGGGTCCCATGGCAGGGCCTGCGTGAAGCAGCGTGGGAGTGTTTCCTGGGAGAGCAGAGGAGGGGCGGAGGCTGAACACGCACCAAGGTCTGGGGGCAGAGGACCTGAGAAAACCAGCGCCCGCGTGTGCGCCGCACCCCACAGCTTGCTACCAGCGCCCACGTGTGCGCCGCACCCCACAGCTTGCTACCAGCGCCCACGTGTGCGCCGCACTCCACAGCTTGCTACCAGCGCCCACGTGTGCGCCGCACTCCACAGCTTGCTACCAGCGCCCACGTGTGCGCCGCACTCCACAGCTTGCTAGCTGCTTGCAGAATTTTCCATCTCACCAGCACCAGCATTACCATCTTGTTAAAAGTAGAAAAAAAGGAGGTCAAATAGCAAAGTGTCCAATCTAGCCAGGACGTGACAGAGGACACCACTCCAGGTATTTTATTGCCAAATTTCATGCCCTTTCTCCTGTCCTGTGACAAGTCCAGAAAGTGGGCCCAGGTGTGTGTGGACATCTTGCTCGGAAATGGTCCTTTCTAAGCCACTGGGGACTTGGGCAAACGGGGTGGCTATCAGGGACTTAGTCACTGTCTTAGTCACCATCCCTCCCCTAGGAGGACAGGGGAGTGAGGAGCGAAATGAACTCAGCTCTGGCTGCACATTAAAATCACCTGCTGTACAAGCCTCAGATGCTCAAGCCCCAGCTTTCAGAACTCCACCTGAATAAGTGGTGTGGTTATATAACTTTAAACAAAATTCGCACATACAGTTCAGGTGATCAGGAATGAGGCAGAAACATCTGGGAAGTGTGTCCAGGATGGGCCCTAAGCAGTACAGCAAGACCAAGACGCCCTGAAGTGTTGCACATATGCCAGTTTTCTTGGTGTCTTAAGATAGTGAATAAAAGATGCACCACAGGCCAGGCACGGTGGCTCACGCCTGTAATCCCAGCACTTTGGGAGGCCAAGGCGGGCGAATCAAGAAGTCAGGAGATCCAGACCATCCTGGCTAACACGATGAAACCCCATCTCTACTAAAAATACAAAAATTTAGCTGGACGTGGTAGCAAGTGCCTGTAGTCCCAGCTACTCGGGTGGCTGAGGCAGGAGAATGGCATGAACCAGGGAGGTGGAGCTTGCAGTGAGCCAAGATCATACCACTGCACTCCAGCCTGGGTGACAGAGCAACACTCCGTCTCAAAAAAAAAAAAAAGAAAGAAAAGATGCACCACAATGCCTATGCTTATTTTTATTATTATCAAAGCCACAAACTGTCAACACAAGGGCTGATTTTTGGCCCAGAGATATATTTTGTTTGGCTTACATTGGACTTTTTTTCAGTCAAGCCAAAAATTGGCTATTTCACGTAGTTATTTGAATTTCTGGCTTCTTTTGAAAGATCAAGGGATCTGACATTCTGGGTCCCAATTTGTCTGTGCCAAGAGTCAGCTGGAGCTGAATGGCTGCTACTGATCTTTGAGAGCCTGCAGCCCTGGAACCCCCTCACACAGGGTGGGCATAAGAGCTACACCTTGACCATCCCCTCACACTCTGGTTGCTCCATCCCTACCAGCACTTGACTTTCTGACTTGCTCTAGAGCCTGTGGATCACAGTCATCCATAAAAGAAAGAAGTTTGGGTTCATCTCAACCTAGTCCGCACTCCAATCCAGCTGCACAAATCAAGGAGCCCATTGGCTCTCTTTGTGTGACACCAGAAATGTGTAAACATTTCATTCAATCCCACAAACCAGCCAAACGACGCCAGTCAAGTAGCCAAAAAGACAGCAGCACTGCATGTTTTTATTTTCCTAAATATTATAACCACAAACACATCCAGAAAAAAAAATAGCCATTGACCTCAACATTGCTGGTCATCTCCACACTTCCTGTTATGCACTGCGTTTTGTCATTTTGCTCATTAGCGGAAGGTAAATATCATGAAAACCTGTGGAACATTTGACAGAGACTTGCTTTCCTTTGGTGACCTGGGGGGCATACCTTACTTGGCAATTATAACAGGGCACGGTGCCGCCTGTAGACCACATAGATAGAGCAACGGGGCCTCTGGAATCTTACCTCCATCTTCAAGAAGTGACCACAATGTTTTTTCCTGGGTTTGCAAGTGTGACTGAGAGGCTGAGAATCTAAGTGGAGCTTTTAATAGACACAAGGAGCTTGGCGGGCTCTGCAAGGCTGCACTCTAAAAAATGCACCAGAAATAGACCAAACCTCACAAAGGTCAATGCCTAGTTCTGAATCATCTCAGGTCCTAACTGGATTTAAGTAACCTGGGGTTTCTAATGTTTAGCTGCCTGCAAAAAGCAAAAGTAAATCCTCTCTGGAGGAAGACAACATCATTCAAATTCTCAAATTAAATTTAATTTTAAAAATATTAATATTTTAAAAATACAGGCCAGGTGCGGTGGCTCACACCTGGAATCCTAGCACTTTGGGAGGCCCAGGTAGGCAGATCATGAGGTCAGGAGTTCAGGCCAGCCTGGCCAACGTGGTGAAACCCCATCTCTACTAAAAAGAAAAACAACAAAAATTGGCTGGGCGTGGTGGCATGCACCTGTAGTCCCAGCTACTTGGGAGGTTGAGACAGGAGAATCACTTGAACCCGGGAGACAGAGGTTGCAGTGAGCCAAGATTGCACCATTGCACTCCAGCCTGGGTAACAGAGCGAGACTCTGTCTCTCCCTCTCTCTCTTTCGATAGATAGATGATAGATAGATAGATAGATAGATAGATAGACAGATAGATAGATAGATAGATAGATAGACAGATAGATAGATAGTGTCTGACAATCAAAAATGATCAGGCAAACCCAAAGGAATGTCACTAAAACTGACAAGTGGCATTTCTACAGAAATAGCAGAAGCTAGAAGACAATGGAATAGCTCCAAAGTGTTGAAAGAAAATAATTCCCAACCCAGACTAGCCAGTGAAAACAGCTGTAAAGCATGCGGGTGAGAGATTATTGTTTACACTGGGTGATGTGTCCATAGAGGTTTATTACATTATCTTCTCTACTTCTGTATGCTTGACATTTTCCATAAAGGAAATGAAAGCAAAATGAAGACAGCTAAGGCAAGCAGAAGCTGTGAGAATTTATTAACAGTAGACGGGCACCAAAGGAAATGCAGAAAAGTGTTCTTCAGGCAGAGAAGAAATGATCCCAGATGGCAGCTTAGAGATACAGGAAGGTCTAAGGAGAGATAATGTTGGTGTGCCTAAAGGGGTATTCACCAAATAGAATCATAATTATTATGTCTTGAGAGAGTTTCGGATGCATACAGAATTAAAATACACAATAACAATTGCACCTAAACCAGAAGAGGGATAAACAGAACTAGAATGTTCTAAGGTCCTTTTCACTCACCTGGAAAGTGGAAGTACAAATTTACATTAGACTTCAATAATAAGTCAAGGACAAATGATGTAATCCAACAGATTATCACTAAGTGGATAGAAAAGAATCTATAAGCAACAAGACAACAGAGTGGAAAATGGAGTAATAATAAAAAAAATACTAATCCAAAAGAAGAGAGGAGGGAAAAGGAACATCAAACAGGTGAGAAAAAATGAAAGTAAATAATAAGATGATGGATTTAAACGGAACCACATTAGTAACATCATTGTATGTAAATTGTCTGATCTCCAGTTGGAAGACAGAGCAAGTAAAAAACCAAGAACCAAATTACTTGGTACTTAGAAGGGACACATTGTTAAGAATAGAGATGGCTGAACATAAAACAATATAAGCACATGGGAAAAGAAAAATAGTGTAGCTGTGCTAATATCAAACAAAGTAGACACGAAGGCAAGAAGCAAAGACTTACAGACCCGATGGGCTTGTCCTCACCCCAGTAAAAACATGGCCGGTGGGCTGGGCACGGTGACTCATGCCTGTAATCCCCGCACTTTGGGAGGCCGAGGCAGGCAGATCACCCTAGGCCAGGAGTTTGAGACTAGCCTGGCCAACATGGTGAAATCCCATCTCTACTAAAGATATAAAAATTAGCCTGGCATGGTGGCATGCACCTGTAATCTCAGCTACCCAAGGAGGCTGAGGCAGGAGAATCGCTGGAACCTGGGAGGCAGAGGCTGCAGTGAGCCGAGATCGTGCCACCGCACTCTAGCCTGGGTGGCTGTTTTAAGACTGCGTCTTAAAAAACAAACAAACAAACAACAAAAAACAAACAACAACAACAACAAAAAACATGGCCGGTAAATGTCCAGGACCCCAATATGTCAAATCACGAAGCAGGTGCATGGAGACCTGGAAGTGTCCAACACTGTAGAAGATGCTGGAGATGGTGTGGTGGGCAAGACCTGTCCAGGACTTACCATCCAGGTCATCACAGACAGGCCAGTGAATGGTACATTATTGACATAGTGAATGTAAGGTGTCAAATGGATTGGATTGAGGGAGCCCTCGATGTCTGTGAAGCATTGTTTCTGGGTGTCTATGTGCGGGTTTACATGAGATTGTGGTATGAGTCAGTGGACTGAGGGAGGAAGATCTGCCTTCAACGTGGGGTCACTATGCAATCAGCTGGGGCCTGGCCGGGACAAAGCAAGCAGAGGGAGGGGGGTACCCAGCTGGCTCTCGTTCTTCTCTCTCTCTCTTCTAAAGTGGGATGCCATTTTCTCCTCTTGCCCTTGGACATCACTCTAGATTGGCCTTTGTTGGGCTTGCACTAGCAGCCTTCCAGGCTCTCAGCCCTCCAGCCTCAGACTGGGGCTGTACTATCAGCTTCCCTTGCTCTGAGGCTTTCGGGCTTAGACTGAGCTATGCTAATAGCTTCTCTGGTTTTCCAGCTTGCACACTGTGGTGAGACTTCATCTTGAGACCATGTGAGCCAATTCCCCAGAATAAATCCCCTTTTATTCATATATATACGCTACTGGTTCCGTCCCCCTGGAGAACTCTGGCTAACACAATTATTATGTAGAGGAGCAGATCTTGTGGTGAGCTCAGGGGTGTGGGCTCAGAGGTAGGCTCCTGATCCAGATAAGGGGAGGCATTGGGGAGTGGGCACAAAACCTCAAGGATGTGTCCTTGTTTGTCAGTCAGATGAGCCAGGCAGCTGGTGTTTCACACAGCAAGAGCAACGCTGTGATGGTGCTGTGGGTTCAGAACCACATGAGTTTCAGGCCCATTTCGAGGGGTGCAGATGGTAGACACTGAGCAGGACAGGTTGCCTGGCTCTGGATTTTGGGGGGATCTTTTATGCCATTCAAAAGCAAACTCTCGCCGTGGGGGCTTGAGACCTAGTGAAAAGTTCCGGACCAGGAAGCTGCATAGTTACATGGATTTATGGGAAAAACTGGAGGGGCAGAGTGACTTCCTTAAAACATGGAAGAGAAGCAAGGAAGGGATTTCTTCATTGCTGAAGTTCATAAAAGTACTGTCAGGCAGAGGCAGGCGGAACACAGAGGAAAAACTATGATTAACAAACTTGAGAATCCCCAAATACCATATCCTTTGCTTGGAGGGGCACAACTTGTATTTGGCATGTTAAAGCCTCTGAGAAGTTCTGCAGTAAGAAAGTCATTTAATTATATTTACGTTGGAAGTTCCCAGACCTATTTGATCATGATGCTTTAAAAATGTTTAAATATTTAAACATTTTGCAGGGCATTATTAACATTACAGTTAGTATTTTGCAGGGCATTACAGCTCCAAGGAATACAGATTGGAATATATTGGCCAAAGGGATTCTGGGCTCCAGAAGTTAGAAAGCTAAAGCCAAAGAGATTCCCTGACTCTGAAACCTTCCCCAAGGCACCATCATGGGTCCAATGTCTTTGACAAGCTGGACGTTCCCCAGGCTATGAGTCTGGGACTTGCTGGTGTTCACAGTTCCCTCTGATGAGCAGCGGACAACAGAAAGAAATGCCACCAAGCCTGGGAGGCTGCTGAACATAGTGACAGAAGCCGAAGTACCGAACTTGTGGTGTAAATCCGGCTGCAAATGGGATTTCTAGGTCCAGAGGTGCAACTGAAGGATATCCTTTTCTTCGTAGAAAGTGGCTCCTTACCTGACCAGGACTCTGAGTAAAACAAAAACAAGCCAGAGGCCTCCTCCTAGCCACCCTCGGCCAGAGAGAAGGACAGGAGGGTCGAGTTAGAATTCTTACTCTTTTGGGCAAAGAGCAGGGGGATTATCTCTACAATTTGAAGAGGACCTGGGAGAATTCCGGGTCCTCAGTTTTGTTCATTGGAGGTGGTTAGCTTCTTCGAGCTGCCGTAACAAATGGCCACAGATGTGCTAGCTCAAAACAACAGAAATCTGTTCTCGCTGTTCTGGAGACCAGGTGTCTGAAATCAGGGTTGGCAGGACCATGCTCGCTCTGCAGGTTCTAGGGTGGGACCCTCCTTGCCTCTTCCTAGCCTCTGGAGGCGACTGGCAAACCTTGGGGTTTCTCGGCCTATGGCAGCACAAGTCCAATCTCTCTCTCACATTATCAAATGTCCTTCTTGCCTCTGCGTGAGTCTCTGTGTCCTCTCCTCTTCTTGTGAAGATAGCAGTCATTGCATTTCATCTCAACATCTTTAATTACATCTGCAGAGACCCTATTTTCATGTAAGGTCGCATTCTGAGGTTCCAGATGGAGGTGAATTTGGGAGGGATGCTATTCACTCCACTACAGGAGAGTCAGATGTGCCAGAGTCCTGGCTGTCAGCTCAGGTGGACGCTCATGTCTGTGGCTCAGGATGCAGGAGGATGGCTGTGGGAAGGTCCATAAGAGGCTGGGCCTGAGGCTCACCAAGCATCGTGATGACTTTATGAAAAGCCACTAGCCTCTCAGTTTTCAAACACAGCATTTCCATTCATACTCCCACTAATGTATATGAGTTAAGCTGCCGCAGCAGCTGATGGCTTAAAGCCACCGACTCTAATGAACATAAGGGTCCGTCTGGTGACCGAAGGTTAAAAGTGCCATTTGCTTCACAGGCCCAGGCCACAAAGGGAGGTTTTCCCAGGACTATATTCCATGTCATTGGTTCTCCGAGGCACAAGTGCCTCCCTGTGTCTTCAGATGGGAGCTGGATCTTCACGAACTTTCAGATGAGCTTTTGCCCTCCTTCTGGCAACTGGACAGTGAGCTCAGGCCACTCTGTGTTAGTCGGGACTTGATTCTCCACTTAACAGTCTAATGGCCTTAAGTGGTTTCATGTGGTCTAATTCATACCCAGCAAGACTCTCAGGCAGACTCACTAGGAGTGGTAAACAGGCAAGTTGGTCAGGGTAGGAAAGGAAAGCAGGGAGGAAGAGATGAGAGTAGGGGTGGGCCAGGAAACAAATGCAAGGAAATGGAGCAACCTCTCTGGAGCTTTCTTAAAGTTTCATCCCCCTGCAAGTGCAGGCAACATCCCGACTGTTTATGAAATCTTAACAGTCACAATGCTTCCGCCTGCAAGCAGTGTTACAGCTTTATTTAAACCTCATTGGAGATTTATTTAGTTTATTTATTGAATCTGATCCCACCGGGATTCCTGAGTAGATCAAACAGTGGAAGGTGGCCCTGAGCGTGGCAATCTCTGAGACCAGGGTTGGGATGACTAGTGGCCACTGTGACCCTGTCCTCATGAAGAATGACCCTAGTGCCATTGTCAGGAGCGAGCACTGTCTTTTGCTGGCCTTGTAATTAAAAACCGAGCCACCTCCAAGGTAGCAGGAAAAGCCTCCTGGTTCTGAAGCCCGGACGCTGTAGACTGATGTTTTGGTTTTCAGCCAACAGGTACAGTTTCATTTTCTATTCGTTCAAAAGAAAAATAAGGGCAGAAGCAGCAGTAATGGCTTTCTTTGGTAGTTTTTATATGAAAGGAGAGCAACCCAAACCAAAATGGTATAACTTGGTGCAGTTTTGCAAATAGGTTTACTTGGAATGGCCAAAGTCCACCATGCAAGAGAGTTTAAAAATGTTTTGAAAACTGCATTCTTTCCAACAGAGCATGGCTAAGAAGACAGTCCTTTAATTCTGGCCCCTGCTGGATTCTGGGCCTTCCTGTCTCATTTGTTGACTGAACTCAGCCTCCCCCTCCTGCAGGAAGAGAACACTTGGGATTCCAGCACCACTGCCGATCAGATCTTTCTAAATTCTCCCTCCTCTGGAAAGCTGTTTAGAGTGGAAGCAGCTCAGACCAGGATGTCAGGCAGGGCTGTATCTTGCATCTCAAATTTGTCAGTTAATTGCAGCACGACCAACTGTCCCAGTTTACCCAGGACTGTCCTAGTTGAAAGTCTGGTGTCCTAGGAAACTCCTCCTTTTGGGGCAATCCAGAATGGTTGGTCACCCCGGTTTTCTCAACCTCTCTGAGCCTAGTTAACACCTCTGTGAAGTGGGGTGATCGTGGCTACCCTGAAGCTGTGAGGGTCAGATGGTGCATGGTTTGGCAAGTGCGAATCAATGGAAGCTTCACTTCCTGAGAGTCTGAGGTTAGCGGGGGCTCCCAGCAGGACACCCACTCACGGGTGCTGTCCCATCCAGGTCACTTGGATGTTTTCCATCTGTGATGTACTTTGACCTGGCCCAATATCCTTTCCATCCCCCTGTTCCTCACCTACTCTCTAGCTGCTTCCAGTGGGGCCCCTGTGTACATCCCCAGGAGAGAGACAGGCAAGGCACTGCCAGGAAACTGGGTCTGTGGGCTGGGGGATGAAGCATCTCTGGGGACTAAGAGTGCCTCCAGATGTCCTCAGGGCTGTCTTCAGCAAGAGGCAACAGGTTCCTGGTCCCAGGGTCCTGGGGAATTCCACCTGGGACACTGCTCCTTTACCAGGTCCCAAGGCTTGAAAGCAGATGGTGAGTGAAAGGGACACCCTTTCATTATTGGCAGCCACATAGGTTCCTGCAGAAGAAGAGGGTGATGAGCTACACAAACATTCACGTCCAGAGTCTCTAGATGAGCCTCAGTGAATCAGAAAATGAGACCAGAACGCCATAATCTAAAGGGAAGATAGAGGACCTGAGCTTTCAGCACAAGAATTTACCACAGTGGATGGACAGAGTAGCGCCCAGTGTCCCGGTCTTTCCCTGGCCTTTTCCTCCTGGTGCCATGACTGTGCCTGTGGGACATGGCTGCCTGGTGTAAGTCCAAAGGGCTGTCCAGGCTAAGTGCACAGACCTGTATGTGCTTGGTGGAGAATCTAGAAAAGACTGCGCTGCTGAATGTCCCAAGTCATCACAATTTAGAAAAGAATAGCATCAAACCCTTGTATAGCACTATGCACCACATACTGATATGAGTGTTATCACTCAGCAACCCTATGGGATAAGTCCAGCGTGTGATCCCCCATTTTGCAGGTGAGTAAACTGAGGCACAGAGCAGTGTGGCACGTTGCCTACTTGTACATAGCTCATAAGTGGTGGAGCTGGGATTCTAACCCAGGAGGTCTAATTCAGAATCCAGAGTTTCAATACCTACACTAGACAACCAGTCTGATGTGGGAGATCTCTGGACTCATCTTACTGTTATCTAAAGCACATTCTGGTGATGGAAGTTAAGAGTAATACAAGGGACAGCCTGGGAGGTAGTGAGCAGCCCATCATTGGAGGTGTGTAAGCAGAGACAGGATGCCACTTGGAAGGGACCATGGCAAAGCTGAGTCCTCTTACCCTGGGAATCCTAAGAACCAAAAAAGAAGGAAGGTTGTGGTTGCGTGAATTATTCAGAAGCTTGTAAAGGCTCAGAAATCTCATGAGTGTGTTTCTGTTCTCAGAGTTGCTTTTGTTTTGGTTTGGTTTGATTTGGCTTACATGTTTTTGTTGTTTTCTTCCCCATGAAACTTCTAGGCTTGGAAAAAATTGTTTGATGGTCTCTCAGCTTCGTATATAGAAAATATTTCGTTTCTCTCTGGGAAAAGACATTAAATCCTTTTGCATCAGCCAAAGGCAGATCAGTTGAAAGGGAGCCTTGAGGCTGTGCTCTGGAAAGAAGCCATCTGTCTCCATGATTGAGGTGCCAGCCTCCTACAAGGCTTAGAGCCCTGGGTCATCCCTGGTACTGCAGTGCTGGGCCTTCCAGAAATCCTGGTGAGAGAGTGGCACCATTGCTCTGTTGCCTGCCTAGAAAGGCTGTCTAGGCCGGGCGTGGTGGCTCACGCCTGTAATCCCAGCACTTTGGGAGGCCGAGGCAGGCGAATCACGAGATCACGTGAAACACGGTGAAACACCATCTCTACTAAAAATACAAAAAATTAGCCGAGTAGGGTGGCGGGCGCCTGTAGTCCCAGCTGCTCGGGAGGCTGAGGCAGGAGAATGGCGTGAACCCGGGAGGCGGAGCTTGCAGTGACCGGAGATCATGCCACTGCACTCCAGCCTAGGCGACAGAGTGAGACTCCATCTCAAAAAAACCCAAAAAACCAAAAACAACAACAACAACAAAAAAACAAAGAAATGGTTTCTATGGCACACCCAGCAAGTTCCTGTGCTTCTCGAGCAACTGTGCCCACTCTGAATCCAGCAGGATTCCATGGGGCATTCACAGCATGGATGGAAGGGAGGAAGGGAGGGAGGGAGAGGGGGAGGGAGGAAGGGAGGGAAAGCAACGAGGGGAGAAGGAAATTCTTCAGCAAATGGGTTTAGCTAGTATTGGCTGAAACACATTTAAGCAGGTATCTTTATGGTAGGACTTCTCAGAGCCTTTGAAGTGCTAACGTGCACTGGGAAGCTCTGAGGGGAGACATTCAAATGCCTCGTTTTCCCAACTCATTTGGTCCCTATCCCGTTTGTTTTTTCTCAGGAATATCTTGTGGGACTGAGAAAATAATATGTTAACCTTAAACTGTCACCTCTGGATTCTGATCTTCCCTCTGCACAGACACTCACTCCCACAAACACGGAGCCCTTCTTGTGAGCCTACCAGGGGCTGAATAGGAATCTAGGGAGATCTCGGAAGGGACCTGTTTCTCCCGTTGGTTTACTGAGCTCCATTCGGCCAAGAGATAGGGCTTTTACAGCACAAATAGTGACAGGCAACTGCCAAGCTGTGTTCTAAGAGCTCTATGACTGCACGAGGGAAGCACTGTCATTAAGCCAATTTTGCAGATGGGGAAACTGAGGCATGGCAAATGGCAGAGCTGGGAATCACCTCTGGGGGTCTGGCTCCAGGGCCTAGCTCTTTACTGCCTGGGGAGCCACAGCTCAGGCACTCGCAGGGCTGCCGAGGGGACACGCGTGGGCAGAGTAAGAAGACCAGGTAGTGGGTGAAGGACTCAGTTCACCCCTCTATTCTATACCCCACCCCAAACACACATATGTTCTAGAAACAGAAATACCAGCTTTTCAAGACAGAGATTGCTGCTCGGTTTCATAGCCGTCTACAGATTTGAGAAAAGAAAACACAAAACAAGACACATAATTTTTCTTCCTTGAAAGTACTTTTTTCTGTATTCATCACTTCAATAAATGTTGTCAGACTAACTAAACACTGCAGTTATTAAATTTTCTGAGAATTGCACTTAAATCAAACACCGTGTGCATTTGCCAAAGGAAATGGAATCTGATGAGAAGAGGGGAGAGGAGTAGTCTTGTTATATGTGCCGGGGGAAGAAAAAAAACTTTTTTGAAATGTAATTAGCCTACACCTGTTGGTCACCTTTCTAGAACACTGCAGACAGTCAAGACACTTGTGATGGCAGAGTCAGGTGGGAAGACCTCTGGTGCCTGGGGGGTGAGGACTCAGGCTGGTGCTGGCTGGTTCACCTGGTTCTGCTGAGCCCTCCAGAGGCCCCGGCTCTTAGCAGCCAGGTGCAGACAGACCCTTCCTGGGCCGGACCCGTGTGACCCAATCAGTGACCCTTTTGGGGACCTAAATGTGTGGCTGCTCGCTTCATCATGTGGGTTTAGGCTGTTTCAGTCTTGATTTAACATTCAGTTCCCCTTTCTGGCTCTTCCCTCAAACCGAATCACATTAAGCATATGGTGGATTTCATAATTTCACTAAGGCTTTGTAAAGTCCCGAGGAGGGATACATGGCACAGTCTGTGGCATTCCTGAGAAAGGTCCCCATTACTTGTGCAGCTCTTTCCAAGGCAGCTCAGTGTCATCACAGCGACCGTGTTGATTGCTGACAGAGCAGGGCAAGCACCAAGCTCTGACAACACCCGGGAGGCTGTGGGCAGCCCCTCTCCAGTCTCCCACCCCAGCAGGCTGAGACGGTTCTAAAGGAGCCCGGCAATCTGGAAACGGTGCTGCAGAACCACTTCCTTGCTGTAGCTGCTGCTGGACCGCAGGGAGCTCCCAGGACTCCCCTCAGTTCCGATTTTTTCTTTCCCGTCCCTGAGTTTCCCTCTGCCTGCCATGGCTTTGCCACCTTCTTGAGTTCCTGGGGCTCTTCGGACCACACTGAGACTGATTCCTCTGCAGGGGGGATCCTGGCTGCAGCCCCTCGCTGAGCTCACACCGGGCCCTCAAGTGGCATGTGCCCTCCCGCCTGCTCACCTCTGCCCCACTGTCCACACTGCCTGCAGGGGTCTCCTCTCCTGCTGCCAGCCTCTGGCCAGCCCCCTGCCCGCAGGGCTGCTCCCTGGCCCCCTACATTTACCTGCATCTCCTCCCACCTCCCCAGAACTGCTGCCCTCCCCACTGAGTCTGCATCCAAGCCCCAACTCAGGTATTCCCAATGACCCCAGTTGGCTGATCTCCACTGTGACCCTGTGCCCTCCTACAGGGGCGGTGAGTCCCTGGAAGGAGGTGGTGGCTCAATGAGTACTTGGAGCTTGGTGGTTCCCATGGATGGGATGGGGCGAGGGGTCCGGGGGTGCAGGGATGGGGCGGGGAGTCCGGGGGTGCAGGGATGGGGCGGGGGTCCGGGGGTGCAGGGATGTGGTGGGGGTCCAGGGGTACAGGGATGGGGTGGGGGGTCCGGGGGTGCAGGGATGGGGCGGGGGCCCGGGGGTGCAGGGATGGGAGGGGTCCGGGGGTGCAGGGATGGGGCGGGGGTTCCAGGGGTGCAGGGATCAGAGGTGTGAGGCAGCAAAAGGACTGGAAAGACTTGAATTCTCAGGCAGGAGGAGACCTGCGGAGTGTGAGATTCGCAGGGGAGGAAGTGCCAGCTCACAGAGCCTGTTTCCAGAGCTGCCTCCAGGAGAGAAGGTGACCTACCTGGCTCCGGATCAAGTCCTTTCTGCTCAAAACAAGCTTTCTGCACTTGTAGGGTGAGAGATTTTAGAGATTTGGGGAATCAATCTTTGCTTCTTTCCTTGTTTCTCTCTCTCCTTCCCAGTCCCACCCACTCTAATCCCAGCTCCTGCTTATCTAAGCCCCTCAAGCAAGACTCTCTTCAGTGAATGAAAACTGACAATGTGAGTCTCAGCCTCCTTCCCAGGAGCAGCTAAGCTGACAGATCCTTGATCTTGACAAGCCCTCGCAGCTCCCTTCTCTGACTCTCAGCCACCCCTGGAGGGAGACCCTATATCACCATTTTACAAGTGAGGCTCAGGTGGTAACTTGTCCAAGGCCAGGCAGCCAGATTGCCGGGAAGCAGGTGTTCCCGGCCCCACAGCTTTCACCCTGTTCCACATCTCTGGTCCTTGTGTTTAGAACCATTCTTGAGTGGGTTTGCCAAAGGCAAAAAACAAAACCAAGGCTCGGCTGACAGTTACTGAGGCCCTCTGAAATGTGCATTGGCAATTCCAGAAACACAAGCTCGGATCAGATCCTTAGCATTCGAATGAACTTATGTCAGGTTTGCTGCAACATGATCTGCTGAAACAGCTTTCTAACTCCTCAACGAGATGAGGTATATTTTCCTTGGCCTATTCTAGGCGAAGATCAGCAACTTCAAACAAGGAGCTGTTCTTCAATTAAATTCCTGATTGATACACATTTTTGAAGAACACTGGGAAGTAAAAACCTGGAGGACTAAATTGTGTTGTTGGGCAGATAGTTCTTAAGAAAATGATCTGTGTCATGTCTCCCCAAATCAGCCTCGTTTCTTAGGATTCCCTCCCTTCCTTCCATAACATACCTGTGCAAACGTAATGGTTTGCCAATTTCTTCCTTGAATTGTCTCCATTGGATTATATTGCAGACTTGTACATTTCTCACTTCTGATTATTGTGCCACCTCCTGGCCCAGCTCTGTGGGATTATTTGAAGCCCCAGTCATTGGACCCTGTAGGATTCCCTGACCTGCGATGCGCTTCCCAAGTGGGATGTACGTGGGTCCCTGCACCCATGGATTCTCTTCTACGACAGTAGTGCATGCCACTTATTTGGGACACAAATATTTTTTTCATCTTGCAGCCTGCCTGAAGTACTTTGGCTTAAAAATGATGGTAGAATGCAAAAGATTGGAATAAAGTGAAGATCTCATAGCAGAACGTGTTCAGAAGTATCTGGAGTAAAATGGAGATTTGCTTACAAATATTTCAAAATGAAATGGCACTTGGAGTTAAACTTTTCAATCATCTGTTGATGCCTTTTACCTCAGATTTATCAACAATAAGACTAAGGTTAGCCTGGCCGATAAATCTTGGAGTCTCCTGCGCCCATTCCCATGGCAACTTGGGCCTATGAAGAAGCCAGATGGGATGGAGCTTATAATAACAACCTTCTAAGGAGGTAGGTTCTAATGCACCTAACTGTAGAAAAATTACAAAGGACGTCATACCAGTCTGTAAACGATACAGCAGTTGGACAGCTGAGATTTCATCACCAGGAAGCATTTTGACCCTCGAGAAGGAGTTATTGAACTATTTTTCTGTAAAGACGCAGATAGTAAATATTTTAGGCTTTTCAGGCCACTTGATTCCCTTCTAACTTTTCAGCGCTATCATTGAAAACAGCCAGACGATGAACAGGTGGGCACAGTTTTGTTGCAGTAACACCGTATTTCTAGAAACAGGCAGGGATTCAGGCTGTCGGATGTGGTTTGCTGACCCTAAACCTACAACATCACTGACCAGGAACAGGAACAGCAGAGGCCCCATCGTGTGCAGCTTTTCTCTCTCTGCTTCCACGTCAGCTGCCTTGCTTCAAGTGATGGCTCACACCTGTAATCCCAGCACTTTGGGAGGCCAAGGTGGGCAGATCTTGAGGTCAGGAGATCGAGACCATCCTGGCCAACATGGTGAAACCCCGTCTCTACTGAAAATAGAAAAAAATTAGCTGAGCATGGTGGCACGCACCTGTAGTCCCAGCTACTAGGGAGGCTGAGGCAGGAGAATCGCTTGAACTCGGGAGGCAGAGGTTGCAGTGAGTCAAATAGCACCACTGCACTCCAGCCTGGCGACAGAGCAAGACTCCATCTCAAAACAAAAACAAAAACAAAACAAAACAAAGCCAAAAAATACCCTAACTGCAAAGAGAAAATTGACCCCTCTGGTTATATTTTGTTTTGGTTTTGGTTTTTGAGATGGAGTCTCGCTCTGTGCCAGGCTGGACTGCAGTGGTGCAATCTCAGCTCACTGCAACCTCTGCCTCCCGGGTTCAAGTGATTCTCCTGCCTCAGCCTTCCGGTAGCTGAGACTACAGGCACCCGCCACCATGCCCAGCTAATTTTTTTCTATTTTCAGCAGAGACAGGGTTTCACCATGTTGGCCAGGATGGTCTCGATCTCTTGACCTTGTGATCTGCCTGCCTTGGCCTCCCAAAGTCTGGTTACATTTTTAAGGCAGTGACTACTGAGGATTGTCTTTTTATCTGTTCTTAAATTCTCAATGATTTGTTCAAATCCCATCTTTCTGAAGCAGCCCATCAGAGCCTCTTTTTTTTTTTTCCTTGAGATGGAGTTTTGCTCTTGTTGCCTAGGCTGGAGTGCAGTGGTGCGATCTCAGCTCACTGCAATCTCCTTTTCCCAGGTTCAAATGGTTCTCCTGCCTCAGTCTCCCAAGTAGCTGGGAATACAGGTGCCCGCCACCACACTGGGATAATTTGAGCATCTTTCTTTCTTTTTTTCCTTTTTTTTTTTTTCTTTTTAAAGAGACGGAGTCTCGCTGTCGCCCAGGCTGGAGTGCAGTGGTGCCATCTCAGTTCATCTCAAACTCCACCTCCCGATTTCAAGCAGTTCTCCTGCCTCAGCCTCCCGAGTACCTGGGACTACAGGTGCACATCACCACACCCAGCTACTTATGTTTTGTATTTTAGTAGAGATGGGGTTTCACCATGTTGCCCAGGCTGGTCTCGAACTCCTGAGCTCCAGCAATCTGCCCACCTCGGCCTCCCAAACTGCTAAGATTACAGGCGTGAGCCACAGCGCCAGGCAATTTGAGCATCTTTAATTGTCCTTGGCTTTGCTCACTTTACATATGGAAGATGGGAAAGCTAAAAATCATGTCAGGTCACCTCAGAATGTCCTTCTTTCTCTTATACTTAGGACATATTTTATCTTAAGTCATACTTCTCAATGTTCTTGAAAAAATAAGGTGGGAGTGGTGTTTAT
The DNA here is from genome assembly GCF_003255815.1 of Theropithecus gelada. NCBI lineage: Eukaryota > Metazoa > Chordata > Mammalia > Primates > Cercopithecidae > Theropithecus > Theropithecus gelada. The sequence continues at coordinate 117,511,281 of NC_037677.1, read as the reverse complement.
TTGGCATTTTTAGGCATCAGGCCAAACACCAAAGAGAAAGGCCTGAAATTGCCTGCAGGGACTCCTGTGAGAGCCTCGCCATCTCTCAGCAGGAGAAAAGCAGAGCTTTCCTGGGTTATTCTGAATGCGTGCTGTGTGCTGACCAAACAGACATGGAAGGAAAGAAAACATACAGGACGCTTGCAGGAAAGGCAACACAAGGCAAGGCGGTGGCCGTCTGCCCTTCCGATTTCCTCTTAGACCTGACATCTCACTGGATTCCAGCAGTTTTCAGAAGTGCCTTCCAAAAGCCAGCTCCTCCTTCCTTCTTTTAAAGCGGCAGCAACATGTTATCGATTAAAACTGCCGTTACGTTTTAATTAAAAGGGTTCTTTCATTCACAAATCATTTTGAGTCAGTCAAAATAATCTCACGCAGGCTCCCAGAGAAACATCCCCACTGCCTAGAACATTCTCCCTTGTGTGCCTTCCCTGCGTGGCCCTCCTTTATTTCCGTAGCACTGTTACAAGTTTGTGCCTGAATGCTTTACTTTAGTCACATCCTGTTGCTGAGAATGGAATATCCTGGGTGGTCACAGAGCTCAGGATTCACTGAAACCTAACACCATCCTGAGGCAAGAGGAAGCCTCCAGTAATCAAACAGATGAGAGAGAAACTGTTTTCTTATTTAATGATGTCTACATGTTGAGACTCTCTGATCAGGTACCTGTGTGAGGGACATGAGGCTTGTATGAATCTGCTCTGTTAACTATTTTGAAAGAATAAAATGTCCTGCTACTACGTCCAAAGCAATGATTAGACCTAGAGCAAGACTGTGGTGGGGCAGCCAGCTACATTAGGCAGAGGATTTCATTAGCAACAGAGCAGGAAAAAGGTGACGGTGTGCAGTAGGAAATGGCTCTAAGACCAGCCAAGGGGAAGCACCTGCCATCCACCACCTGGCCTTCCTCCTGAAGCCCCACCTCCAGGGTGGCTCCTCCACCCCCACCCAGGCTTTGTGGCAAAGGGAAGGGCCCAGGCCTTGCCCAGCAGCTTCTGTAGGGGCTGGCACTGGGGCTGGGGGCTGCTGCCCTGGAGTCATTCTGTCTTATTCCCAATTTCAGCTGCTTGTTTCAGTTCGTGAAGACACCTCATTAGTGCGTTGACAACACATATTCTTAACGATCTTTCAGGAAAAGATATTCAGAAAGGCTAAATACAAAAAACGATTAACACTTGTTCAGCTCTTGATTTCTAATGCTTGATGGAGGCGAGTATGACAGTTTTCAGCAACGTGGCCATGAATATCACCAGAGAACACCTGTTCTGTTTGGAAGGCGGTTTTCAGTTGTGTCTCGACACAGGTTTGGTCTCTGTGTCTCCGTGGGAGTCCTAACTGCTAACTAGCCAGCTAGACTGACACAAACCCAGGCTCTGGGCCTTGTCTGCTCACTGTGTTCACACCCAGCTGCCATGCCCGGCCCTGCTTTGCTCTCACAATCAGGCAATGCCTTAGTACCTATTTGCTGGCCTTAAATCCAAAGCATTTTCGTTTTTCAGAATGCACGACTCTGGTATAAAGCTTTTTCTTTCTCTCTGACTCCTAAGTTTGGTAATTCATATAATGAAGCCTTATCATCCAGTGTGATGGTATTTGAGGGTTCAGCCTTTGGAAGTAATTAGGCTGAGGTTGACCCCATGATGGGATTAGGGCTCATTTAAGGGGAAGACAGAGCACCGCTTGCTTCACGTGCATACACAGAGGAAAGGCCACATGAGTATGCAGCAAGAAGGCAGCGCTCTACAAGCCAGGAAGTTCCTCACCAGGAACACATCTGCTGGCACCTTGGTCTCAGACTTCCAGCCTCTAGAACTCTGAGAGATAAAGGTCTGTTGTTTAAGCCACTCAGTCTATGTATTTGGTCATAGCAGCCAAAGCTAAGACAATGGTTGAATAAATAAATCTGGACAAATAATAAACAATGTAAAGAAAGCTGTATTTGCCTGTGGCCTTTAGAGTCTACTGCAGTGTGCCTAGGCAAAGAAACGGCAGGAAACATGAGCCACGTACAGGACCAATAATGGATCCTGGATTTCTTCTAGAACTGAGAGGTGAAGCCAGTTGGACTTCCTGGGTCAAGTGGGGACTTGGAGAACTTTTCTGTCTAGCTAGAGGATTGTAAACGCACCAATCAGCATTCTGTGTCTAGCTAAAGGATTGTAAATGCACCAATCGGCACTGTAAAAACGCACCAATCAGTACTCTGTGTCTAGCTAAAGGATTGTAAATGCAGCAATTAGCACTCTGTAAAAATGCACCAATCAGCGCTGTGTCTAGCTAAAGGATTGCAAATGCACCAATCAGCACTCTGTATCTAGCTAAAGGATTGTAAACACACTAATCAGCACTCTGTAAAATGGACCAATCAGCAGGATGTTGGCAGGGACAAATAAGGGAATAAAAGCTGGCCATCCCAGCCAGTAGTGGCAACCCGCTTGGGTCCCCTTCCATGCTGTGGAAGCTTTGTTCTTTCGCTCTTCACAATAAATCTTGCTGCTGCTCACTCTTTGGGTCTGTGCTACCTTTAACAGCTGTAACACTGCGAAGGTCTGCTGCTTCATTCTTGAAGTCAGTGAGACCAAGAACCCACTGGAAGTAACCAACTCCGGACACAGAACCGCTTGCCAAAGCACTGAGCTGGGACAAGTATTCCTGGGACAGGCCTTCCTTTCCATGGAGCTCAGTTCCTTGGCAGAGGGTGTCAGACTGGTTGGTCTAAGGGTAGAAAGAGGCTATGCTTCTCTTTAAAAACTGTACCTCTTGGTGGGTATGATGTGTCACCCAACAGGCTCAGGAGGGAAAAGACAGAAATGCTCACGCCTTCATCTCCAAGTGCACTAAGCCACGTTCCCACCCGGGAACTCAGAGGTAGACTTGCCTGGGGTGTGGGTGTCCTTCCTGCCCTGTGCCGTACTCATAGGATTCCCACATACAGGTTTCTCTGGATACAGCAGGAGCAGCCAGGCTTTCGAGGCTGGGTGACCAGATGACGCCTGAGGAGCCAGCTCATCACCTGGCCTCATGCACAGCAATGCAGAGAACACAAAGGCCTGGAGGGAAGTTTTTATTTATTTATCATGTTTGTAAGTTACAGACATTTACGTTTTCAGCAATAATTTATAACAGTTACATCTCATACTTCAACTATCAGAACAGAGAGAACATTAAAGTACAAATACTTCAAAAATGAGGTTACTGTGATGTATCATAAAAGGAGTTAAAATTCAAAATATCAAAGACCTCACCTACCGAACTAAACATAAATCTTAAAACCTCCTATAGCCTCTGAGCCTGAAGTTACAAAACTTAGTGACTGCTTAAACCAAGGAATTAACAGTTCTGTGTTTTCAAGGTAAGAGAACAAAAATGCTTTGGTAAGCTATCTTTAATACTAGTTTAAATGTTTCTGTCCTGTTTGTATCTTGAAAGACTGTATATAAGTACAGGTGCAGCATATATTTGAGAAAACATCTCACAAATTTAATTTACTATAGGTTTCTCAATCATGTTTACATTTAATCAATGAGAAAAGTGATTCAGTCTCTTAAATTTTAAGTTAAAAAAATTAAAAAGTATTTCCAGGGACTCTTAAAGCTCTCTCCAAAAGTATAAAATATTATATACTTTCAAAATCTTAAGCATTCACATTCTTTCTGAGATCAACACAGGATACAAACTTACTCCCAACATAGACGCTCATGAGCTTTTGGGCACACATAGCCTTAGAACAGTGGTCAAACAGCTCACAGGACCCTGTACTCCTCTTCATCCTGGACTGTGGCGGTGACCACAGTCAGACCAGCCCCCTCCCATCTGCCTTCCAGGTCAGATTCCCTGGAATTTATTAAGCTGTCACTCTTCGATGCGTTCTTCCTTGGAGGACTCAAGCTCATTTAGTAAGTCTTTGCCAGCTGCTCCAGCTTTTGAAGCAAAGAGAACTGCTCCCTGCTTAAAACCGAGGTTCTTCAAGCTCCTGGCATAATCTGCATATACAGCAGTGATAAGTTTCTGTAAACCATAGCTAAGGAAAAGAAGAGTAAAAAGGGCTGTGATGAGGCTCCGCACAGGCTCCTAGAAACAGGAAAGGTGAGTTGCGTCTGCTCTGCTGGCTGCTCAGAAGGGACCTGGTGTCCACAGCAGGCAGCACAGGATGAACACAGGAACCTTTTTGTAGGCGGAGGGTGATTCCCGGCTATAGGAGGCCATATCTCAGTCTGTACCATCACTACCTTTCGCATCAGCTGAGGCCAAAGCTTCTCCTTCCAGAGGACTCAACCAACATCCTCCCAGATTCTCCCACAACCTACACTCAACTAAAGATTGGAAGATGAATGATGAGAGAAGAGAAACTCAACCTGCATATCCTCATTCCATTTGAAAGTCTGAGAGGCTGGCAGTTTGGGGGCAGATATTTATTTCTCAACATTCCCTCTATCTGGATGTTGGGTTTTTAGAAAGCCCTGCCTATTGTTTTTAAAAACTTTTTTTTTTTTTTTTTTTTAAAACAGCCTATTGGGTACTCTGTGCTGATGCTTTGATCCTCAAAATGGATACACTGAACCAGTCACCTTCCCAATGACTAGGTACATGATCTTGAGTAGGCTCAGGCTTTGGTTTAATTTTAAAAAAACTTTAAGTGTAGGGCTGGGTGGCTCATGCCTGTAATCTCAGCACTTTGGGAGGCCAAGGTGAGAGGATCACTTGAGTTGGAGTTTAAGGCCAGCCTGGGCAGCATAGACCTGCATCACTACCAAACAAAACAAAATAAAACAAAACAACAACAAAAAACCCAGGCACAGTGGTATGCACCTATGGTCCCAGCTACTGGGGAGGCTGAGGTGGGAGGATTGCTTGAGCCCAGGAAGTCAAGGCTGCAGTGAGCCATGATTGTGCCACTCACTCCAGTCTGGGCAGAAGAGTGAGACCTTGCCTCAAAAACAGGAAAAAAAAAACTTAGTTTAGTCTTAGTTTAATTTTCTGTAAGAAAAAAAAAAAAAAATATATATATATATATATATATATATATACACACACACACACATGTGTATATATATACACACACACACAGAAAGAGAAAGAGGGAGAAAGAGAGAGAGAACCAAGTAGCTGCCATGTAGAAATGAGAGCAAATTTAAGAATTCGAAGCAAAGTGTAGTGAGCAGCAGCAGGGCCACACAAGCACTGGCCCAAGTTCATTCTTTTCTGGTCCTGGGAGTTGCATTCTCAAGTTCACTCTTTTCAAAGACACCGATGTTGCTCAAGTGACATTTAGAAGAAATAAAATGTTGCGGCTGATGGGTGGATCATGGTGGCTGGCCTGAGCAACACCCCTCTTTAAGTGCTGTATTTTGTACCATAGCATATTGTCATTAGAGGTGATCGTGGGAGTCTTTTTTAGTTATTCCAGTTTATTTTTTCTAGATAAATATATAAGATGTATTCCATGGAATGCCTGGTCTGGAAAAAGTACTATCTGAAAGTATCAAGTCCTTCTCCCTGTTCCCCAAATCATTCCTTCATCTTCTTTTAAAGTTCAAACAAGACTTGGGGGCCCTGTCCTCTATAGTCCTTCCTGCCTCCCTCCATTCTAGTCAAAGCTGACACCCACGGTGCAGCCACCTTCTTTTCTGATTCTTTGTCCTCTAATTTCTCCCTCTTTCCTGGCTTTGGTGAATCAGAAAATCAGAACATGGATCTTTCACAACATAATATAGTTCCTGTCCAGGCAGCACAACTAAGGGAAATTCCAAAACCCATGCATGTCACTTTCTTCCTCGTCACTATAAAAACCTTGCAAAGGATATCTGTGTCCTCAGTGACTTCAAATGCTCCATACTTGAGGCAAGCTTCCACAAATAAGGCCGCTCTATCAAAGTATCGCATGCTGCTCAACAGAACAAAACAAGAGTTATGCTTTGTGATTTATGTCACTGGTGGGCAGCACCACTGAAGGGTATATTTCTGTATAAAGACATTTACACATTTTCCCTGGAAACCTTCGTACTACATTAAGATACAAGCACTTTTCTAAGCCCTGGTTTATTAAAAAAAGGAGGGAAGAATACTCACATCTCCAAACCCAAGCTTTTTAAAATTAATACTTTAAAAAATTGTGAAATAGTTTAAATATACAAAAATCTACAGAGATGACAAGTGCCCATGTACCCAGTATCCAGAGTTGACAAGTAATCTTTTGTCATATTTCCTTAATCTACCTCCCTTAGTTTTGAATAAATGAAATGCTCCACAATTAGTGATGGTTGTTCCTCTTCCAGATTTTCAGACAGGATGTCTCCACCTCACCATGCCTTCTGTCACCTCTCCCCCTGCTCTCTGGGCCTCCTCTCAGTTGCTCTAGTCAAAGCTGAATGGACCCCAATTCTCTGAAGACTTTTAAATTCCTTTTTACTAGGTGCCTGTTAGGTTTGATCAGCATATTAGTAGGAAACTATCATAGCTCCCAGACCAAATGAAGACGTAATGAACATGGACAGTTCCACTCTCCTTTGGGTTTTTTGACAAACCTGAAATGCATACGTCTCCTTTCACTTCACATTGAGTACCACCACCTGCTAGAACCGCGAGAGAACATGAAGTGACTGCTCACGGGCAGTCCTGAGCAGCCCATGTGAACTCTCGGTTTACCTGTGAAGCGTCTCTGCCACGCTGAAAAAGCAGCCCAGAGAGAGGAGGACCAGGAGAGCCTTTGATTTCTGATTGACTTGTGGAGAACAAAGGTGGTCAACCCACCGCTTTAAAACATCAGCACACTCCTCAGGATTCAAACGGACCTGAGAAAGACGCCCGTGTTAACAACAAAAACATCCTGCGCTCTATAAAGAAAAAATAATAATTCCATTAAAGTGAGATCTGTTCCTATGAAACACAGGCTAGGCTCTGCTTGACTAGAACACTGCCCTGAAATGAAGCTGCTGCATACCCTGAATGATGCTAAGTCTGTGCCTACAGGACCCAATACCTCTGGACTGTAGTTCAGGCTCAGACTCTAGGAGGAAGAGGAGGCAGCTGCTTTTACTTAATTGCTACCAATGCAAGATCCATTTTTAAATAAGTAATGCTATTTACACTCATAAAGAATAGGAAAAGGATGAAGGTTGCAAGGAAATATTTGCAAAGCAGCTTTGCAGCCCAAAAAATGTTTCTAAGTCATAAGTCCAAAGTTCAGGACTGAACTTTCTATCCCAAATGTTGAGGGCACCTACTGAAACTTGGAACCACCTACTTTCGCCAGCCATGCAGCCCGATTCCACTCGCCGTATGTCTGCAGGTAGCGACAGGCATCTGCAGCCTTGTCTATCAGACAGAGCAACTGAACGCCCTCTGAAAGACAAAAGCACATCCCCTCAAGTGACACTGCAGCTCTTTCTTTGAGAAGTCATTAAAAAGTTAAATCCCCATTTGACCTTATTTAGTCTTGCCCATTTTATACCTACTGAAGACAGGCTTGATTTAAATTTTGAAACATAATATTAAGGGTTTTACTGTTATTTCTCAAGTAACCAGGGTAGGAAGCACAATACAGTCTGGAGAATAAGTAGGGAAAGCATAGTTCTCTCACAGGTTTTATTGTTCTGGTTTGCCTAGGATTGTTGGATTTATGCCTATTATCTCAGCAATTATTAATAGTGCCCCCTTTCACTCTGAAAAGTGTAAACAATTAACTCTGGTTTAGACAATTATAGTCATCTGATTTATAGGTAGCAATCATTCTTTTTCTTCAGCATATGTAAAAAAGAAAGAAATGTCCCTACTAATCAAATACTTTGCTGGGAACAAGGTCTCATTTTTCAGAGAGATGACAAATATATCAAGTGTGCCTTACCTGCCAGTTTGCCATTGGCAATCATATTCGTCGCCACCAACTTAATGGTGCTCTGAGAGGGGCCTGATGAGGTGACAGTAGTGACTAAACAGGCTTTCAGTGAATCACAGTAATAATGCTGGTTATCTGCACTTGTTTCCAACAGCAACTGCACAGCTCTGTCTGTCTAGTAAGAGAAACAGTTTTTCTAATTACGAGAACATTTTCCTCCAACATAACTTTTTAAAATTCATAATGTGGAAAACTAAAGGAAAACATTCATTTTCAAAAACTGCAATTGAATATTTTGTTTACAAATACAAAAATTAAACAGAGGTGCTACACTACTATTTTGAGACAAACATAAAGCCAGAGTCTGGTATATCTAGGTGCTCAAGTAATTGCCTATTTTAGCTTTGCACCAGTCAATTCAGACACAAAAACAAAACAAATAGCTGGGCTCCACTGGACATTATGGAAGTCTAAATTACAAGCTGGTTAACCATATATTTTTACTTTCTTATGAGGTTTATTGGTATTATTTTGAAAGAAAGCCTGAACTGTCTATAGGCAAGGAGGTACATTCAAGGGGAAAATACTATGAGATATATACATACAGATATATTGCTCTGAAATACTAATTAACTAGCAATTTAATGAAGCATGTAAAGAGTTACAAAAACTCACATACTTGACCCAAGAGTAGGAGCTGGTCTGTACATTTCCTTGTATGATCATAAGTTGACCGTTTCACTTCCTGTAGATTAACCCTTTCTAGCTGAAATTTCTAGAATTGGGAAAAAAAAGAAAAATTAAGCCTAGATTGTAAGAGTCTGGAATTATTTAAATTTTACTGTACTTAATAAGATCATTTTAATAAACTACTTTGACTTTTCAGGTTAATAATCAACTTTACAGCGTTCCAAACATTTAATAAGAATTTGAAAAGGAAAAATGTTGATAGATATTATCACTTGAATGCATACCTGCCTGCCTACAGAAACTGATGCTTAAATGGAGCTGGATAAAAAATCTATGTGCACTGAAGTATTCTGCAGGAAGTTAAAGAAATTATGATGCGAACAGCAAATGCACACCAGCACCTGACACAGAGAACTCATTTTAGAAGCGGGAAGCAGACCCAGAATCACCCTGTGATTCGTCTCCCACTGTGAGGCTTCATGGATGTTTGTAGCATGGATGTTTGTATACATGGATGTATAGTATAGCAAACAAATACTATAAAGTATTTGTTATTTATAGAAAATTAATGACAATTAAAATGAAGCTAACTTAAAAATGTAAGACAAATTAAACAATTAAGACTGTTTAATAATAAAATTTTAATGCTTAGTAAAAAACTCAGTAATTGCCTATGAGCTTTTCAAATCCTGAATCAGGCTCTTTTTAATGCAAATGTACCAAGGGCTTCCTTCCTCTCCTTCCTTTTCTTCCTTTCCTTCCTTCTCTCCCTCCCTCCCTCCCCTCCCCTCCTTTCTTTTTTTTTTCTTCTTTTTTTTTTTTTTGAGACAGAGTCTTGCTCTGTTGCCCAGGCTGGAATGCAGTGGCACGATCTCAGCTCACTGCAACCTCCACCTCCTGGGTTCAAGTGATTCTCCTGCTTCAGCCTCCTGAGTAGCTGGGACTACAGGCACGTGCCACCACACCCAGCTAATTTTCAAGGGCTTATTTCTATTACTGAACAGTAACTTATTTGAAAGTTTCCCAAGTTTAAGACATTGACAAAGATATAAGTAATCAAGATGACAGCTCTAAAGGTTTTGCTATGTGAAGTAGACTACCTGAAAGTAGGCATTTTCGCAGAGCACATCATAGCATATATCCAGTGGGTTGCTTAGTTTGTCTTGAGGAGCAGCTTCTTTAGGAGCTGTTGTTCTGGCTGACTTTTCCTGGGATAAGCTGTGCAGGTAGTGGGCAGCGACAGTCCAGAAGTGCAGCTCCGATTCGTCACCATAGAGCCTGGCAAGAATGAAGCAATGTTTCAACTGCACTTACAGCACACCTGGCCTGGATGGCTTGCTAGAGTAGACTGAAGGACTGGAAGGGAGTGTTGTCACATGTCCACTGGGATACTGGCATGGGGCCTGGCAGGGTGAAAGGGGGAGGCAGCAAGTTCTCCAGCCCTGCTACTGGGCCTCCAACAATACAGGGACCTGACTTCACAGGACCCCTTCAGACCCCAACATCTTTCCGTTCTATGTTAAGAACAATTATTTACCTGGTTTGCCATTAGCACACCTTTCAATGTGGGCCACTGATTCACATTAGGAAGAAGTTCCTCTGGGATAACTGGCTAGATAAGGTACGAAAGTAATGTGCTATTTATTCTGTAGGGAGAGGAGTCTTTTTTTTACAAGTGACAAACTCTACTGTAAGTCAGGATATACAGGTTGTTGCTTCTAAATATAATTTATTGTTATATTTAAATATATGCAGTTTGTATCTGATATTTTAAAACACATATTTTAAAAAGCTGTAGGAGGGAGTGCTTTCCAGAGAGAAGGCCTAGATCTCACATTTTAAACGCAATTTGATTTTTTCCCGATTTGTTATTACTACTATTGAAATTATTTGAAGTTAAATCTAAAGGATGAACTGATACATTTTTCTAAAATCTAAGTGTTTGTAACTAAAAACCCTTAAAAAAAACGAGTTGACTTGAAATCCTTATACAGAATACATCAAACAATATTACCTTGAAACAAGCAGGCACCTCTGCAAGAGAGTGAATTCTGGATCAAGCAACAGTTTCTTTATCTCACTGCGGAAGGAATCCGGACAAAAGTAAGACAAAAGTTTTCAATCAAACAATAAAGCATGGGGGTTGACCAATATACTCTTGAAATGAAAAATTCCAGTCAAATAACATGTGTAGAATTTACACAAGACAAGGTACTTTACTATGACACTGAAATCATAAAAGTTGAAGGCGGCTGAGAGTGTTCTCAAGGCTTGGAGAAGTAGCAGCTTTTGGCCACCACAGGGAGCTGCAGCGCTCATTTCTGGTTTATAGGCTTACAACAGTTTTCGAAAGTATCAGCTGCCTAACTACTGGAACAAGAATACCATTGTTGACAAAGTCATTTTGCTAATCATCAAGAACAGTAAATACTTTAAAGAAGATGACATTCGTAATTTATTCTAAAACTATTCCAAATATAAAGTATCTAAGGAAGAATGGTTAGTGCTTTTATAAATTCATGTTTCTAAAATAGTCAAATACTGAATATTCACAAATCAGGCAGGAAGATATTCTTTAAATCTATAGTTTCTCATTTAAACATAAATGTTAATCTTTGCATAGAAAAAACTAATTATTTTGAATTTTCCATCAATAAAATCTCACATGTTTAATTTGTTAAATACTATAATTATATGTAACAGATTCTAGACTGCAAAAATGTGTTATGCTTTCCCCAAGAACTCCCTGTAGGCCCATATTTTTTCCTTTCTTATTCCCAGTACATTCTGTTAAATGCCCTTGGCTCTAGGGAGCACATTCATTTCTCAGCCAGACTTGTGCACACCAGCACCTGACACAGAGAACTCATTTTAGAAGCGGGAAGCAGACCCAGAATCACCCTGCGATTCGTCTCCCACTGTGAGGCTTCATGGACGTTTGTAGCAGAGGCAGGCTGAGCTACAAGGACGCTCACACTATGCATCTAGTCCTGCCCTGATGTGAGACCAGAGCAGCTGGTGCTCATGAACTTGGTGAAGACAGATGCTCTCTCACTGTAACTAATGAGTAAGTACTTTTTCTGCAAAACACAGACTCTAAAGGGAGGCAAACCTCTGTAAACAGAATGGTCTCTTCTTGGGCCACTAATACTTTCTAAAACATAACTTCTTTTAATTTTGAAAAGTTGAATTATATTTTTCTTTCTCATATTCCTATTTTTTAATAAAACATGGAGTGCTTACTTAGACAATGAATTCAACTGCTCTTGGAGGAGATTCTTTATTTCTTCATTTTCTGGATAGTCACTGTAAAGAAAAGATTCTGAATGAGTTCATTATCTCTTCACTTAAAACCATGTATTTCTTCACCTCAAAAAAGTTGTGTTAATATAGAGATAATCTTCTTTGTAGTTCTTGGTTAAAAACCTGGTGACAGACCAAAATAACAAAAATCTCCTCAGGACCTCACCAATCAACTTTACATCTGCTTGTATCTTATTGAGTCAAAAACAACAAAACAAGTAAAGAAAGTCTCCTTGGCTTTCAAGAAACCAGGAAATTTATTAGCAGGCTTTAAAATCTATCAGGCTAGATTCCTTTTAATGAAGAACTCAGCAATAACTAAAGGAATCTGCGCATTCACTAAACTCTGCAGAATGAATATTCTGAGGAGACAGTGCTTGGAGAACAGACGCTTCCTGGCATTACTTTTAAATGCCCCATCCGTGCTGCACATGGCAGGAGTTCAGTAATATTTGTGAATTTAATTAATAATCACTAATAGTTTCTGTGAATATTTTTTTGCAATGAGGCAAATATTAAGATTTATAAGACACAGTATACCCCTGCAGCTAATGATGCTGCTTTTAAAAAGAATGTGCCTGGCTCCAAATTCCCCTGGCTTCCATTGCCCTCTTCACACGCATCCTTTTCATCATCACGACACATCCATGTTCAGACCATAAGACAAGCACACAGACACCTGAGAGCAATACATGCCCTCACAGCTCCTCACTGACCCACACTTCCACAAAGGCCCCTGAGAACCCAGAGGCAGCCTGGCAATTCTGTAGTGTCTCTACCTTCTCTTGGCTTTAAAGGCTCCATTCCCTTTAAATGCTGGAGTACAGGCCACGGCTGACTTTCATGGGTGTCCTTCAACCCCAAGTAAATTATGAAAGAAAAAGAAAAATGAAAAAACTTACACATGAGAAATGTCCAAAGAATACTGTCCATTCCAAGGCTGGTGTAATAAGAAGGCTTTCAAGGCAAGGGAGGCCCTTGGAACAAGCAGATAGGGGCACCACACAGGCTCTAGACAACAAAGAAAAGTTTTTAAAAATAAAATGAAGTTTTACATTACAATGAAGCTTCAGCTGTAAATCATTTACAGAGTAGTCAGCAGAGAGCAACAGGTAAATCTGGAACAACTGAGAAAGTATATTCAATGTAGTCACTGCTTAGAAACATAAGCCAAGAGCAGAGAGTCTCTGCATTCAAATCTGATTAACATATTCTTCTTCCCCCCATTTTATTTTATTTTACTTTATTTTATTTTATATTTTATTTTAAAGACAAAGTCTTGCTCTGTCACCCAGGCTGGAGTGCAATGGCGAGATCTTGGCTCACTGCAACCTCCGCCTCCTGGGTTCAAGCGATTCTCCTGCCTCAGCCTCCCAAGTAGCTGGGATTACAGGCACCCGCCACCATGCCTGGCTAATTTTTGCATTTTTAGTAGAGATGGGGTTTCACCATGTTGTCCAGGTTAGTCTTGAACTCCTGACCTTGGGCAATCTGCAAACCTTGACCTCCCAAAGTTCTGGGATTATAAGCATGAGCCACCACGACCGGCCTTCTTTTCCCTTTTTAAATTTAAGTATCCTGTGTGGTATACAACTCTGGTACTACTTGAATAAAGGATTCAATGCAATGGCTCAACAAATAACAATAAAGTTCATTATTTTTAAATATTAAAAATAAATATATTTACCTGTATGTGCCTTTTGTACTTTTGTTTTTCTGAGACTATTCAATTAACATTGCCTATCAACCTTGAGCATGTCACTGAAGGGATCAGGCCACCTGTGATCACTAGCATTCCCAGGTCTCACTTATAATGGCAGCCCTTGAACACAGGGGCTATCTTCTTAGACTCTAGGCCCTAGCATCCCCCACATCCAGCAGCTGGCTTACTTAGAACACTAACAAACAAGATTTGCCTAGTTGTCAACATGTTTCAGTGCAAAGCAGCAGAAGACCTAAAGGCTGCAATGCCCAGCAGCTCTGCTCTGACCACCCTATACTCTATAGGACTCGACCTTAGCTCTAATTTTCTAGAGCTGCCTTGGCTGTTACAACTCGGCCTTATTACCAACTCCCCTCCAGAATCCTGCCCAGGCTTTATCCATGGATCCCTTGAATAGATACAATTATGTAAAATGACACAAACTTATAAACAGCTAAATAGCGTTGGCTTATTTAAGTGACTGTATTTGTCCGTTTTCATGCTGCTGTAAAGAACTACCTGAGACCAGGTAATTTATAAAGAAAAGAGGTTTAATTGACTCACAGTTCCGTATGGCTGGGGAGGCAAACTTACAATCATGGCAGGTGAAGGGAAGCAAGACACATCTTACATGGCAGCAGGAGAGAGAGAGTGAGGGGGCAAGTGCCACACCTTTAAGCCATCAGATCTCCTGAGAACTCAGTCACTATTGTAAGAACAGTAAGGGCGAAAGCTGCCACCATGATCCAATCACCCCCCACCAGCTGCCTCCCCTGACCTGTGGGGATTACAATTTGACATGAGATTTGGGTGGAGACACAGAGCCAAATCCTATCAGTGATCCACATCAACCTTAGACTGTGCAATTATCCAGTATTATATCCAATATGATAGTCACTTAAAATATGGCTAGTATAATTAAAGAAATGAATGTTTGTCTTATTTAATTTAAACTTAAAAAGTGATTATTGATTCAGTCATTGAATAACTTTTAAGTATGTTTGAAACAACTTGAATACATTACTAGTTTTCAACTGAAAATTTCATAAAATCTAAATAGAGCTTGACTGTTTCTGCTGAAAATTTGTCCTCTAAATTTAGAGGGCAATTCAAGTTATTTTACAATAAATGTAAAATACTCACTGAATTTTGAAGAATGAATACTTTAAAAAAAGTAAAATGTCTCACTAGTAACTTTTAATACTGATTACATGTTGAAATAAAACTTTGGATATATTGGCTTAAATAACATTTTAATTAAAATAAATTTCATTTTTTTAAAAATGTGGATACTTAAATTTAAACTTACATATGTGGCTCACATTATGTTTCTATTGGAAAGCTCTGCTTTAGAAAACTTCATTCTACGTAGTTAAATAAAAATTAAATTATACATAAAATATTTTATGTGGACTTTTCCATTTAAAAGCCAGAAAGTGTAAATATTTAATAATACTTTTTTTACACCCAAGAATTTTAACATTGATTCAGTAAAATCACTTAAAATGCAGTCCAAATTCAAAAGTCCCTTGTTATTCCCCAAATGTCCTGAGAGCTATATTATTTTTAAAAATCTGGGGCCCAGTCAAGGCTGGTACACTGCATTGTCATGTCTCTTTAGTCTACTCCAATCTAGAACGCTCCTCCTCCCTTTTGGCTTTGGCCTTACATGACCTTTTCATTTTTGGAGTCCTGGTCAGCAGCTGTGGAGAATGCCCTACGTTCTAACTTCTCTGTTTTCTGATTATCAGACTCAGGTTAGACATTTTTGGCAGAGTCTGAACAAAGGATGTTGTGTACTTTTCACTGCATTGCACCAGAAGGAACATGTTAGCTGTCTGGTTACAGGAAACACTAACTCTGATCATCTAGATAAGGGGTATTCACCAGAACTTCCTTATCAGGGCACCTTCCCCCTTATATAATTAATTAGTAAGTAACACGTGGGGGAAATACTGTCAGATTGCATTTCCTATTCTCAAACATCCTTTTACTCAGTGATCTGACATCCACAAGTGATCCTTGTTTGAATTAATTATTGTATCAGGGGCTGCAAACTGCTGACTTTCTAATCTTATTATTTCTGCATTCGTCAGCTGGCATTCTTCTGTCCACCTGAGCTTTTGCTTCTTGCCCACTTCCCCTTTCCTTACTGTGACTATTACTATTGAGTGAGGGTTTCTTTGGTATTCTGCACTTACATCAATACCACCATTAGTTTACATGATGCTCAGACTACCCCCAATTTGACAGGAGAAGCCTCTTATGTCAGGTCCTCCTCGGTTTTTCAATTCCTTACTTGAGTTCCGGCACCACACAAGATGCCCCAGACCCATCTTGCACTTTTTGTGCCTCTGTCCTGAAATAAACTTTTTGTCCAAGGACCTCTGGCTCCTTTTAGCCTGGAAATGGAATTTACAAAGTAAAATCTGGGTGCTATGTGTGCTCACTGCCATTGAGTGTCATTGCAAGAAAACTCTGTGAGAAGAGCCAGGGAATATACATGTTCAAGAAGTCATGATTTTTTATCAATCCAAATCCACCCTTGGAGTGTTTCTTCCCACCACCGCCACTTCACATCTGCATCTCCCTTTCTATCAGCACAGACCCTGGTTCCCAAAAACTGCAATTTGGTTACTAATTTGTTCCAGGCTATAACGTGCACAAAACAGCTTCAGAATTACTAGTGCCACTGTCAACTACTCAAGTAAAGTTCAACATTCCTTAGCAATTCTGTCCTTAGAATATAAACCACTAAAGGTGTGCAGTGAGTAAGAAGTTCTGTGTTTTAGTTATTTGAACTGTTTTTTTGTGTGTGTAGTTACGTTACCAATATTTGTTATACAGTTTGGTTCAACTGTGTCTTGTATTCAATTTTAGGGTTTGCTTTTTCTTTCACCCTTGTTTTCACTGTATATTTTGAATATGTAAAATACATAAATGGTTCAAAACTTGAAACTATATAACAAATATAGAGAAGTTTCACTGCTATCCCCATAGTCTCCATTTTTCCATCTACATCCTCTAACTATTCTCATTGGTTTCTGGATTATTCTGTGTACGTGTGTGTTAGTAAGCAAACATATGTGTGCATGCACCTATGTATAAAATTCACCTTTGCACACAAGCAGGCTATACATACTCTTTTACACTTGCATTTTTCACTTACACATATCCTGGATATCACTCCACATCAGGTCATAGAGCTATTCCTCACTATTTTACAGCTGCATAGATTATTCCATTCTGCAGATGTCCCCAAATTTATTCAACCAATCTCCTATGGCTAAGCAGTTAGGCTTTTTCCAAAATTTTGCTATGAATAAATTTGTGTGCATTTTGGTCACAATGTACGAATGTACATCTTAAAATGTATGAATGTACATCTTAAATTCTAAGCACTGGGATTGCTGGGTAAAAAGGTAAATGTGCATGTAGCTCTGTTAGATATTGCCCAATTCCTTCCTACAGGGGTCTCACTGTGAGCAATGGATGAGAGTGCTTGTTTCCTCACAGCCTTGCCAACACAGTATATTTTCAAGCTTTTGAATCTGACAGGTAAGAAACAATTTTAATTTGTATTTTTCTCTTTTTAAAATTTTACTTTTTAAATTTTTCTTCTTTTATCCTTACCAGTAAGAGGTCAAATATTTTTCTTATTATAAATAAAGTTGAATATCATTTCATATGTTGAAGGGTCATTTGTTTATCTGTTTTTCCCCACTGTACACAGTCTGTGACTTGTAAATTACTTTCCCCCGGGTGATCATTTGTATTTGGCTTGCTTATTGAACACTTTATTTTATTCTTATTAAAGCTTTTCCTTTGTTTTGAATTTTTTTTTTTTTAATTTCTACTTAGTCATCTTTTCTTTTACATCTGGGCTATAAAGGAAGGATTGTATCTTGGAAAAATGAGGCTTATCTAACTACCTTCAGAAGCACTGAACACTTAGCACTGAAAAGGATGCAGGTGGCTAACTTACCTTTCTTTCTATTCATCCCTCATAGATGACAATCTATATAATTCTCAAGTCAGCCCCACTCATGTTTTAGATGGTATATGTGTATGTTCTAGGTAGATTCATGTAGTAGTTGTTGGTATTACATCACAGTATGTTTGGAAATGGTAAATGTCAGGGAAAAAAATTAATTATACATAATAATCTTGGAATGGTCCAAGGAAAGTTCTCATGCTGTGTGGTAATTTCTTAATCAATGAACAAATGAAAAGATACAAGAGAATCCACGTAGAAAGCAGCATCGAGTGTTCACATCATGCAAGCAAGACAACATTGACCAAGTCTGAGTAAAAGGAGGGAAATATCTTATTTTTAAAAACAAATACATGCTATTTCCCCAAAAGCAAAATATTGTTGACAGCATCCCAATGAGCATGAACAAACTGAAACTGACCCTAACTACTTCCCTCCCTCAAGTGAATTTAAATCTTTCTTCTGAAGGGTAAAGATCAGCCACGAAAAAGTAATAGGTGATCAACTCACAGCTGTAGAAACTCACCTGCAAGAGCTCATTCACCTCTTAAAATTACACAATTAGAACGCAAAAGCAGTTAGCATCACTGCTGTTTGTCATAGATTCTGCTCTATCTGGGCTAAAGTTATGTGAGGTGTGAATCATAACATCCCGGTTTTTAGCTACCTACATGACAGGAATGTAGAAAATCAGTAACCAAAGAGCCAAAAAGTAAAGCAGTAGAAAAAAGTTACTCCTCCACCACTTGGAAGAGGCAGCAACATTAAGGTGAGCTGGAAGTCTGGGAAGAAAAGGACCCTATTTTGTGATTTTGTTCAGTGTGATTCAATGAGCGGGGAAAAAAAGAGCTAAGGAACACTACTGGTGTTCGGGCAGGACAATTCTTCATTGCACTAGATCGTTCCAGGTTGCTTAGCATCCCTGGACCTCCCCTCATCTGCAAGTCATTGTGAGACATTTCTGAACGCCCCTAGATTACCGAAAATGACTGCAGAAAGCTGTGGCACATGAAGAGGAAAGGTTTGTGCATAAATCTGATTTTGGAAAGCTTCCTTCTATATATGCTTACTTAGGAAAAATGTGCTTAGCAGTGGCCTTTAACACGGGGGAGGAAATTAGGTTGAACAGTCCCTGATATCAAGTCAACACTATTTGAAGGGTGTGGAAACTGCATGATACTAGAATGCTATTAAACAAATCTCATACTCTTACATTCCTTTTAGATGTGGCTAAAAAGACTATTAAGATTTATTTTGATGGCACTTTATGTCCCTGACAAATTAGGCAGCAGATAAGAAAGGTTCTCCAACTCAAAAACAGGAATTCTAATCTTCTAATTTGACTGCCCTCTTTATTGGAGGAAGAAGTGGCCTATCTAAGCTGCTCTAAAAAAATGTACAGATGTGAATCAATATTTTATGATATTCTCTACTTATCAAGGAGAACTGAAGAAAACATAGGAAATACCAATGTCTATGACCTATTTTATTTTTATCCCACGTCAGTAAGCCCCAAATATACTTCTAATTCCTCAGAATAGAAATACACTATATTAAGCTTATTTTCCCCAAGACCAAATTGGCCATGAATCTGGAGGTGAACACACAGATGTCTTTTTTCTCACTTCACATTTACACTACCACAGTTTTCGTTCTTTAACATTTATTGAGGGTTGTTCTGAGTTTAAAGCTCAATTTGTGGAATGAATACCCAATTGCATTGACCTTTCCTGATTGCTATTTGGATTTTTTTCCTCTTTCTGGCTGAGGCTATAACATTCGAGATTGAGAAGAATTTTAAAAAATATATATTAGAAAAATTTTAAAAGAAACATGTGATCTCAAATCTGGCCACAGGCTAGATGTTCAAGTACGGTATTGAACATGGGTTAATATGGTAGACTCCATTTCTGTAGTCAGTTTAAGAACAAGCTACACCTTGACTTTGGAGCTTTTTAGATTCAAATTTTTTATTAGAAGTGAAGGAAAAGCTCTCCAAACATGTAGACTGCAGTTCCACACTTCTTTACCTAGAATTAGTAACTAATTTTTTTCAAAAATCACCCTTGAAGTTCCTTCAATTTCCTCAATACCTTTAGGTTTCAAATGAATACCAATGCTTGCCCTTTCCTAGGAGGCCATCCTGATGCTTCCCCAGAGCTGGCAAATGACTCAAGGACAGACACGGGAAAGCAGGTCTTGAATTCTGGCTTCACCTGCTGGCAGTCAGTTACACAGTAAGAAGTGGTGATGCCCAAATGCAGTGGGCAGGGGTGGGCGGTGACAAACACCAAAGCACATCTAATGTAAGCTAAAGACGGCCCCACTAACATCAGCAGCAACTTGGTAGGCCTCAAGCATGAGCACAAAGTGAAAAACCAGGTTTTCAAAACCTTACTGTGTCTGAAGTGCCAAATACTGACTCTACAAAGGTTCAGAAAAGTCTCATGAAATTTTATATGTATCAGCCTGGAGTGTGCACCAAAGTTGTGCTGGGAGAATACTCAGGCAAGAAGTTCCCTCCTCTGCTCCAATTAGGATCAACTATCTTCCAAGGATGAACACTGTATTTCATCAGCCAAAAGCTGCCTTTTAAACTGATAAATGGATGCACTCACAATCATCCCATTCTTTTTTTTTTTTTTAGGAGTCACATATGGGGTATATTCTACTAAAATGTTTTTTATTCTGGTAAAAAGCAGTATCAAAACAACCATACAAAAGAGAGCAAGATACTGCAGTCTCCTAATTTGCTTGACTAGTCATTTTACTAGTCACAGATTGGCATCAAAATTCATAATACTCAGAACACTTTGCAAAGTGACTTTTCAATGATATATGGTTGCAAAAGATGTAAGGCCATTATTTAAAAGCCAGCAGTCTTATCACTAGATTTATGTCCTCTGATGAGTTCGCCTAAATTCTGGGTAAGCCATTTTTATAAATGTAAACATCTTTTATCTTGTTAACAAACCAAAGAAAAGAGTCAAAAAAAGGGGCACTTATAAAACCTGAGTTGGGAATAACTGACATCTATAGTTACGAAGACTGCAGCATCTCAGCAGTAAAAACACTCAAGCTTCAACTTAATATATTTTCTTAAACTCAGATTCTAAGAAAATAAGACTGAAATGAAACAGAAGCAGCAGCTCTCTCCCCAAAATATAGCAGCTTGTGGCAAAGTAAAGACAGGTTCCAAAGACCCCATCATTAGGATTCCATACCGGTTAACTCCTGTTCATCCATTCTAAAGCACGCAGACTTCATAGACATCTCTAGGACTCTGATGCACCCATCATCTGAAGCCAAGATCACTTTATCTGACGTACACCAGTCCACATCCAATATACGAAAGGTCACATTTCTGCCACTTCTTAAACTGCTCACCATCTGAACCTTCAAGAGTGAATGTGGGCATCACTTCCAGACAGAAAAGGAAGATGTTTATTATTCTAGATTAAATGGTCAAGGAAGACAGTCTGTGGCAAAGGCCCAGTGCAAGCTGAGAACTGGGCAGCCTCTGGCAATCTTCCTTCCACAAAGAGGCAGCGTTTTAAAGGTCTCAAAGACAGTGATAATATTAAAAAATAAATAAATCGGCCGGGTGCGGTGGCTCATGCCTATAATCCCAGCACTTTAGGAGGCTGAGGTGGGCAGATCACCTGAGGTCAGGAGTTTGAGACCAGCCTGCCCAACATGGCGAAACCCCGTCTCTACTAAAAATACAAAAAATTAGTCGGGTGTGGTGGTGGGTGCCTCTAGTCCCAGCTACTCAGAAGGCTGAGGCAGGAGAATTGCTTAGAACCTGGGAGGCGGAGGTTGTGGTGAGTCGAGATGGCACCATTGCACTCCAGCCCGGGTGACAAGAGCGAAACTCCACTTCAAAATAGAAAATAAAAAATAAAAATAATAAAATAAAATAAATAAATAAATCTTGAGTTGTTACCTTTAGAACAGAAATATCGTAAAGTAAAAGTTTTTAAAAGAAAATAATTTGTTATGAGAAACTTGACAAACTCATTAAGTACTTTTCATTTCTAAATCGGAAAGAAGTATTTTTTTTAACAAAGCACAGTTCCTATGGCTAACAATCCATTTACATTTTTTCCTCATGGAGAGGGCCTACCTCTTTGGTATCCCACACTTCAGCTCCATCATTGTACATTGCTATTAATTTTTGATTTCCTTTACCAGGAGCAAAACGAATCTTCCTCACCCAACTTCGGTGTGTAGGTATTCCTCTGAAGACAAAGAGACAAAAACACCAATACAATGTAGAGTGAGATCTGGTCATCAGAAGCTATGTCTAATGTCTCTCACTATTTCCAGTTCTGACAGGTCTGATGATGGGAGAACCCTTTACTTGCTAGGACTGGGGGCCACATCTGACAGAAAGGGCCTGTCCTTTAAGGTCAGCTAAGACTTCTGCAGAAGCCACTTGCAGACAACTATCTCCTAAGAATGACTGGCTCGAGCCCCATCCTCCCAAGTTTAGGTGAAGGGACCCAAGGTTCCAAGCTACACTTCCACGAGTTTACTGATCCTGCTTGCCAAGTCACAAGCCTCTAATGGAACCATATCAAGACGTCATTTTTTTTTTTTAAACAAAAGAACAAGATTTCATTCTTGGCTTATACCTGGATACTCTGCCTTTCAAGTCCCAGAAATTTAAATTTCCATCCATATCTCCAAGCACTAATGTATCACCTTTCCAAGCGATGCAGGTAATACTACCCATACTTCCCTAGAAAACAACAGCAACAAACACATATAAATTTCACTATGCCGTATAAGACATCATGATAAATAAATATTTTAATAAAACTTAATTTAAAGGGCTGTGCTTTAGTATGCTTTTAGTCATCAAATCCTAAAACAGACTTCAGACACTAACAAAGAGCTACACTGCATATCAATTTCAACTATGAAGAAATAAGAGATTGCAACTTGATAGACATTAAGTAGTTACTGGAACTAGATTTAAAGAGAGGGTATGTCTTTTGAGGAACAAATACCTCAAAACAAAAAAAAAGGAAATTAAAGTAACAAAAGGAGAGACGTAAAGGGAAGGTTTTCCAGAGAGCCTACTCAAACTTATCTTACACTGCCTTTAAAAGGATAACTAAATCCATTCCAAGGGAAACTTAAAGCTCTTTTATAACTAATTGTGTGGTGATTTTTCTATTGAAAAAAAGGATCCAGAGTTTCACTGATACCTTTTGGAACACTGTGGAATCACGAAGGTGAAGAAATGCTGTTTACTAAAGGCATATGCAGTTTAAATTCATAGAAAGCTTTGCACAGAAGTTACATAAAGAAGCACAATATAAGAATGAAATGCTGCTATAATCAATCTAACTTGGAGGAAGAAAGGAATAAGAAAGGAACTTGCAGTTCTAACAGATGCTTAGAGGTGGTATCATGGAGGGCTCAGCAGCCTGGGCTCTGGAGTCAGACTGCCTGGGCTTGAATCCCAGCTTGAAACTGGCATGTGATTTGAGGTATGTTTACTTAACCTTTCTGTCTTGGATTTATTGTCAATAAAGAAGTTCGTGAAATTTGAGTTGTTGCTAATATTAATAAATTTATAAAGGCAGTAGCCTTAAAGCAATGCCTGCCATGCAGTAGTCAATACATGTTAGCTATTAAATAATATTACTGCTATTTATTAAAAGAAATCTTGTTTTTGCATTTATTGTACAATATAAAAATTCAAATGGTATCCATGGTAAAAAGTAAGAAAATTCTAGTGGTTTGAATAATTGACCATTAGTAGACTAGCATACACACTGAATACTGCATAAACTCTGGTAATAGTCAAGAAACCAAACAAAAACTGGATTTAAAAATCAATATTATAATAAAGTAAATTAATTAAAAAACTTAGTTATATTAAAGAAATGAAATTCTGTATAATATGAAGCAACACTTTAAGATATCTACTTTCCTAACAATATAATAGAATGTTAATTAAGAAGTTGCCTTTGAAGAGACTTCTGAAACTAGGTCATAATAGATTCTGCAACTTCCTTCTTGCCGTCTCAGATCATGTGCTCTAGGAGAGGCCAGTTGTCATGCATGAGGATACTCAAGCAGCCTTACAGAAAGACGGACATGAGGAAGAACTAAGGTCCCTTGTCAACAGTCAGCATTAATGTGCAATAGCCTTGTGAGTCAGCCATCTTGAAAACGGATCCTTCTGCCCCGTCACACTTCAAAAGACTAGCCACAGCCAACATCTAGATTGTAACTTTATGAGACCCCAAAGCCACCTATAAAATTATGGGGGTTGGCATTCTACTAGAGCATCCTATTTTTAGATGGCAATTTAAAATAAATATACATATTTTTAAAAATCCCCTCATGCCTTCATTTAACCATTATAATAGCCTGTATTAGTTAACATAAACATTTTCATGATCCATCTATTAAAAACTATCTATGAGATGCATGCTGACACAAATGATTAATGGCAAAACTTTAGTTACAGATTCCACAAGGCCATAAGAAGGAAATATGTAAGTTAGTAAATGTTAATAATACTATTACACTTACAACCTGATTACTATTATCCAAAAATAATACTAGATTGTAAGTCAAATCCTTCAGGGTAATGCCTGAAATGGAAAGAAGACAGATACTGAAGTCAGACAGGCCTGAGTTTAAAACACTGCTCTGCCATATAAGTAAGCTGGGTAACCTTGGGAAAGTTACTTATTCTCTCTCAGTTTTGTTATAGGTAAAATGGAGATAACTCCTCATGGATTATTATGGGGATAAAAATGAGTAGCACACAGTAAACATTTAATCAAAATAGTTACAGCATTATTCTCCTGCAGTATTCTCTAGCAGGTTTAATCGAAGATAATATCTCCTTAAGTAAAGTTTATTTACATTAGGCTTTTTTGAAGTTTTCCAACTTAACTATGCCTTCACTGGATATGGAACCAACAAAACAAAATCTTCTGATGAAGATTTAATTAAGGTTGTACTCACATCTGGTGGAATCCGAGCACTATCTTTTACTGAGTTTCCTTCAACAGTGAGATGATAAACTTGGCCATCATTATCCGTAAATACAAAATGTTCCCGGGCAGAGATGTTCTGACTAAGTTCAGATTTACTTTCTGCCTCCTGCAGCAAGCTTTGGGATGGTGAAAAATAAGATAAAGACTTTTCTTTTCCCTAGAGTGATACCCATAATTAATTAACTTGCCCAAAGTACAGATGCATTAAGAGGAGGTCCAAAACTATTTTTTGAAAAGTCTGAAACTAATATTTGCCCAAACTAATTTTGGGTAAACACGAATCACTCCTAAACAGTCACAACATCAGAGGAAGTTTACCCTGGACAGAGAAAAATGGTGATCTAAACTTAATACAAGAGAAATAAACTTCATAGAGGTTTTTGCTATAGAACTCTTCTCAATAGAAGGGAGGCTGTACAGTGACCCAACATTATCTCTGAAGCTTTTTATCTGTAAGATTGGCATGGATGGGGTGGCGCACAAATTTAGGATTCCCAACACATTTTCTTTGGTGTGCTTAAATGATAATATGATCTATCTCTATGTCTATGCTATGTTCATTTGAATTTCAGGAACTGAAGTGTATGGAGTAGAAGGGCACTTGGAATGATCACATGTACTAACAGAGGCTGATGGGTGAATATTACTGCATTTGTTATTAGTTACAATAAACAGTATAGTATAATAAAAATGATAAACTTTTTAGTAATCTGGGTATGTACTAAAAGATAAAACTAAGTATATTCAAAAGCAGAGTCCAACTTGCTACCACAGACACCTTTGGATGACACTTGTCAACTTCCCAGACATGACACTAATAGCACAAATGACAGTGTCAAGAAACCCTGTACTGTACCTGATCACAGATGATTCAACAATACTCAGCTCTGTGTCTGAGACCACAGTCTGGCGGGCCATGGCCTCTCGAGTAGCAAGTTGCTTCTTTCTCAGGCTCTTCAAGTTGTGAGATGGTGACCATTCCTGTAAAGCAAAAGCAGGCAGACAAACCGAGACGTGCTAGGTTTCCTTCTGTCAAAGAATCCTCCAGAACAGCTGGGCACACACACCACTGCCCAGTATCATTTATTATTACCGCACATGAAACCACAATTTGTTCTTTAGATTTTACCTACTTAGAGAAAAGCTGAATGAATGCATTTTAATTAGAGCTTTTATGGCAAACTTCCAAAAGGTCTGAGCCTTTGATATTTTAAAAAAATTTTACAAAATGAAAATAATGAATTCAACGATAGTATGGCCTATTCTCATCTCCTCCTTCATCTCTTGTGTGCACAGGATAAGACAATCACAATTCTCCAATCAGGGTCCTTTATCATCCATAGATCCCTCCAAAATCACTTGTTTTATTTATATATTCTTTTATATTCCACCTATCGTAAAACCTTCAGTCCAACATCCTCACATATGTATAAGTTCTTAACGTGTAGTTATTTCACATGTATTTCTAATTTACATATAGTATGGTGTTTATATATAAATAAATGTGTGTGTGTGTGTGTGTGTGTATATATATATATGTATTTTATCCTGTTTCTTACTCCTTCCACTGTATTTAAGTCCTCTTCCTCCTGTTTCTGCATGCTACATAACACTCCATGGCTGCATCAGCCAACTGTTAATCTGTCTCCTCTCTCTCGGTAAAAAACACGCAGATGGTCTCCAAACTCACATCATGACAAAACACACCACAGTCAATATCCTTGCAAGAGTTCCTTTACAACCAAGAGCTCAGCAGACACAGAGGATGTCTGTGTTTGCCCAAGTGCTGCCAGTGTGCTTTACAGAATGGCTGCATTGGTCTACATTCCTACCAGCAATGCACAAGGATTCCCATACCCTATGTTCCACCCACACTTGACACTACATAGCTTTCCAGTTTTTGTTAGTCTAAAAGGTAGATCCATATCATGGTTTGAACATCTCTGAAAACTGATGAGTCTGAACATTCCTTTATATGGCTTGTTGGCGTTTTAGGTTTCTCTGCCTCTCATTAGCTCTTCACCAACTTTGTTCATTTTTCCACTAGGGTTCCTGCTTTTTTTTCACTGTTGATTTGCAGGAGTTTCTAGTTAAATTTAGATGCTGGAAAATTTGTTTTCCCAAAATGTCTTCTGTATTTAAGTTTGACAATGATATTTTTCATCAAACAAAAAGCATTAATCTTGATTAATTAAATGCATTAAGTTTCTTTTTCTTTTCTTTTCTTTTCTTTTTTTTTTTTTTGCCTTTTGGTTTGATCTTCTGATGTCTCCTCCTCCCTCTAGGTCACAAAAATATTTTGCATTTTGTTATATTCAATTGTATAGCTTTACATTTTTTACATTTAGGTCTTTAGTGCTGTGACACTCACTTCTATATATGGTATTAAGTAGAGAACAAGTATTTTTCTCCATAAAGTAAGACAGTTTTCCCATCTATTACACAGTCCATCCATCCTCTTTGATTTGTGCTGCTTCACTGTATATTAAGTCCCCAAATATTCACGGGTCTATTTCTGAGCTCTTTATTATGTTGACTCACTTCCTGTTCTTGTGCCAATATAATACTGATTTTATTTCCATGGTTTTGTAAGATGTACTAATATCAGGTAGGAATGGCAAACCTCACGCATACCTCCCACATTTACTCCTCTTTATTCAAGGATGACTTAGCTATTTAGGACCTTTACTCTTTCATAAATATTTTACAATATGTTTATCATATTCCTCAAAATATCCAAACGAAATTTCAATTGGAATTGCACTAATATAATATTAGGTTGATCCACCCAAGAAAATAAGACTTATCTCCATTTATTTAGATCATCTTCTCTGAACACACATTTTTAACAAGAAAATATGACATTGGCAGTAATGATTTTGATTCAAGCTTAAGCAAAACATTCACCACATACATATATACCTAAATAAGCTATTTAATTCTTAAACTGTAACTCACCAAAGCAGTTATTGCAGGGAAGTTTTTGGACATTTCTCTAAGAAGGGTACAAGTCCTAACATCCCATAGCTCCAGGGGTTTATCTTTGAATACAACTGCCAAATACTGCCTAAAATAAAGAAAATTGCTAAATAAGCCCCTTTTTGCAAAACTTTCACCATGAATTAGACCAAATAAAAAGTTCAGTAAACTGAAAAACTCAGCTGACGCATTCTAAATATAGACAATTTAAACCACCATTTAGCACCCATGATGAACAGTCCTAAGAAGGTAAAGCTTTAAGATGACCTGTGAGAGAACATATAGACTCACACAATTGGGCAAGTAGTCCAACTCGGAAGAAAGAGTGACACAGATTCAAACCCTGATGCCGCAACTTATGTTAACCCTCCTGAGGCTCAATTTCTCACATATGACATGGGAATCTCATCATGGACCTCAAAGAATTGATATACAGATTATGGTAGGCATTCAGTGAAAAAGTATGTAAAGTTTCTATCATCCTACTACAGTTGGTATTCAACGAATGCCACTTTATTCACTTTCTGTTAAGCCTGGAAGAAGTACTGAATGATGTCAATGAGTGCAATTCAATAAACATAATTTGAGCATTGATTACTCAATAAGCATTATGAGGAGCTAAAATATTATTCAGCAAATGATGGCTGACATAGAGGAAATGTGACAAGAGTAGGCAGATCCCTGTACTCCCTGTATGAAAGGACTGAGATTCTTCCACTCAGGACCACCTGTGACCCCCAACAGAAAGTAGAAATTTACAGAAAGATACCTGGCAAAACACCCACATAGTTGGAAGTTAAAAAATACACCTCTGAATGACATCCCATGGAAACTGTCAAAGCGTATAAAGTGAATTAAAATGAGAGCATATTACCATATCAAAAATTGTAGGATACAGGAAAAGTAGTGCTTACATAGCATGAAATCTTTACATTACATTTTAGAGAATCATCTTAATTTAATTATCTAAGTTTCTATTTTAGAAAACTATGCAAAAAAAGAAGAGCATATTTAAGAAGTAAGCAGAAGAACAAAAGATAAGCATGATAGTCAATTAAATTGAAAATGGAAAAATCATAGAGAAGAATCAAATGAACCAAAAGTAGTTTCTTGGAAAAGGTCAATAAATAAAATTGGTTGATATAATTTACTGATATTAGGAGTGGGAGAGATAATCACTGATCATAGAGACATGATGAACAAGCTTATTTCAATAAATTAATAAACTCAGCAACTTCAACAAAATGGACAGATTACTTGAAAGACACCAATTACCAAAACTCAAAAAAAGGTAGAGAATCTAAATAGTCCTATATTTATGAAAAAAACTGAATTTGTATTTAAAAACTTTTCCACAAAGAAAATTTTAGGTTCAGATGGGTTGCCTAATGAATTTTTCCTATTTAGTAAGAAATAATATCAATTCTACACAAACTCATTATTCAAAAAAAAGGAGAGAGAATACTTTACAACACATTCTGCAAGGTCAATATTACCCTGATAACAAAACGAAGGATATTACATAAAAATGAGACCAATATCCTTCATGAACATAGATATAAAAACTCTTCATAATATATCAAGAAATCAAATCCAGCAATATGTCAAAACAGTAATACATCATGACCAACTAGAGTTTATTCCAGGAATGTCATGTTGGTTTAACATCTGAATATCAATCGATGTAATTCACCATATTAGTGAACTTTAAAACAAAAAGAAAAACAAAATAACACACACACGCCATATGATGATGTCAATGAATACAGAAAAAGCATTTGACAAATTCAACACCTACTCATGATACAAAGGCTCAGCAAACTAGGAATAAAACTTTTTCAACTAGATAAAGTAAATATACAAAAAATATACAGCTAATATCATACTTAGTGTTGAAAGACTGAATGCTTTCTTCATAAGATCCAGGATCAGAGCAACATACCTGGCAAAGTTCTAAGTTCTAATCAACACTATACAGGAGAGGTCCTAATTAGTGCAAGCAAAAAGAAGGCCTATAGATCGAAAAGATGTAAAGGTGTCTTTACTGGCAAACGAGACTGTCTCTATAGAAAATCCTAAAGAATCAACAAAAGCACCTATATTAGAAGTAATAACTAAGCTTAGCATGGTCACCAGGCACAAGGTCAATATCAAAAAATTAA
The DNA here is from genome assembly GCF_003255815.1 of Theropithecus gelada. NCBI lineage: Eukaryota > Metazoa > Chordata > Mammalia > Primates > Cercopithecidae > Theropithecus > Theropithecus gelada. Next base: position 117,481,550 of record NC_037677.1, on the reverse strand, counting down.
CTGTATTTTAGTATAAAAATAATAAATAATTGAAATTTTAAAACACCATTTATAAAAGCATCAAAGAAAACACAAAATATAATTAACAAATAATATGTAAGACTTATACACTGAAAACTACAAAATATTGCTGCAATTTTAAAAGACCTAAATAAGTGGAGAAATACACCACGTTCATTACGTTTATGAATTATAAAACTTGTTAAGATGCCAATTCTTCCCCACACTGATTGATGGGTTCAGTGCAATCCCAATCAAAATCTCAGGAAGATTTTTTGGTAAAACTGATAGGTTGATTCTAAAATTTATATGGTAATGCAAAGATCTTAGAAAAGCCAAAACAAGTTTGAAAACTATTTTAGAAAGCTTACTCTTTGTAATTTTGATTGATTTTCATTTGGTTTATATTTTTAATAATACTGCTTTACATGTTATTTTCCCCTGAAACAAAAAAACTCAATTTCTGGAAGCAAAATGGGTTTAAATTATACATAAAGAGAATGGATTCTTTCACTCAGCAACTCCATGCTTAGATAGAAGTGCATAAGAACTTTATCCGAAAGTAAACGATTCATGCAAAAGCTACCTCATCTTTTTAGAAGTGGAGAATTAAAAGTGATAGCAACTTAATTTTGTAATCAAAATATTTTCTTTGGGCTGCATATCACTATTTGCTATCACTAAAAAGATTCTATGTGCATTCCAGCACATTCCCATTTTCTTAAAGATTAAAAAAATCCATGAGATTTCATTGTGATAACACCATAGATTTTTTTTTTAGGCCGACACTTACTTCAAATGAGATACTTTAATCATTTCGATGGGAGATTCATCATTGCCTCTTTCACCGCGAAAAGCAATGCTCCTACCTTTAATTACAAATATTTAAAAAAGTGAGAACAGTGCATAAAACATGTATGAAAAACAAGAAGCCACACCAATGTAATTTGATCGGTCCTACCCTTCCTACCCTCTGTTCTCCTATTCATTCTTCCATTTGCTTCAAATCTGTTTCTGGTTTTTTTTTTTGTTTTTTTTTTTTGAGATGGAGTCTCACTTTGTCACCCAGGCTAGAGTGCAGTGGCGCGATCTTGGCTCACTGCAACCTCCGCCACCCAGGTTCAAGTGATTTTCTTGCCTTAGCCTCCCGAGTAGCTGGGATTACAGGTGCTCGCCACCACGCCGGCTAATTTTTGTACTTTTAGTAGAGATGGGGTTTCACCATGTTGGCCAGGCTGGTCTCGATCTCCTAACCTCCAGTGATTCACCTGCCTCGGCCTCCCAAAACACTGGGATTACAGGTGTGAGCCACAGCGCCCAACTGCTTCTAAGCTGTTTCTAATAACATAAGTTGAAAGAATATTCTCAAAAGTGTTACAAATTAATGATCAATAATACATCACATATTCAGACATTTATTTTGTAAAAAGGCATTTTCATTTGTTACACAGTTTCTTGAATTCTGTAATTCAATTTTAGAAATTTTAAAAAACAATGATAAGTTTTAAGATATCTATAGGACAGCAGTTGTCTGGTGCGAAAACGATTTATTTAAAGTAATATTTAATACAAACATTCTCATGTTTCCAAATACTAACTAAAACTCTTGAAAAAACTCTTGAAACATGTATTTAAGATTTTCTTGTCCCATGTGTAAAATACTAGTTAAATATTTTGAACATGTTCCTCTGAAAACATCTTTATAAACTGGAAACTACGGAATAACTACCGTGTTCATGTATGCTGTGAAAGAATGAGTTACCCACAAAGGAAGCTACATGATTTTCTGTGAATAAAAAAAGTATAAATTCTAACTTGTATGTTTAGTATCTTGTGATAGATTTTTATCTATATTAAACAAAAGAGAGAACATACTCAATTCAAGGCCATCTGAAGGCCTAAATGTCTTCCTGCTCTTCATTGAGATTCCATCATGTGGAATCTCAGTATACTCACTATTATTATACCCCAAACAGCCCATGTCCTGTCCTAACTGCACTAGTCTGCTGCCTTCCTTAGAAGCCCAGGCTATAAAAGTGTATAATCTATGAACTCAAATATCCCACTTAAGGAAATCAGTAACTGTTACTTATGTGCAAAGCAGATTTTAAGTTATCCAACAGTCCTCAATCTGAGCTGACCAAAACAAATACACAGGGATTTTTTTTTCTTTTTTTTTTTTTAGTCAATGGTACTAGACAACAGCATTTTATCCCTGGGATCACTAGAGACAGAGCCAGTACCACTCTGTTGGCAAATTAGGAACTTGGGAATGAGAGTCAATGGGCATGTCACTTCCAATGAAACCAGAGCAGCAACACTGGACTAAAGATGGGGATGATTCCTTGAAGTTTAGTAACACACCCTAAGAAGTAAGAACAACTGGATCTTTGAGAGCTTGAAAATACATATGGAGACTATAAAAAAGCGACCATGTACTTCATTTGTTTACAACTTACTTGATTTACAACCATTTATTTGATTTATTCATTTTACACATACATACACATGCTCTCATTGGTTAAGATCATCTGCATATGATTCATGTTGCTATACCATTTTAAAGAAACTCATCACAATTTTGTTTAAAAAAAAAAACCTCTTTGAAACTACTGCATATTTTCAAATTCTTCATTTTGAAATTCACTGGTTTTAGGCTTTTAACAATTCTGAAAAAGTTACCTTATTGGGATGTTTCCTACTGTAGAATCTTCAAAATCCCAAATTAAGTTTCTCTATTCATTCAGCCAGAGACTATTACAAGTTTTAAATTTGAGCATTTAAAAACAATCCTTAACCTATAAATTTTCTAAATGTTTCCTATGAAGGCCAAAATTTTCAGCAGAGATGCTAATAAAGTCCATTGATAGAGTTATTTTTAAATTGATCTTTTAAAGTTGGTTATATATAACAATGCACTTAAAAGTAGAACTGGTATCCTCCTATGTTTTAATGAATCTGTCTGTTCAGGCTAATGGTCCTCCATTTTACCATGTATTTGTGCCAACAACATTTCCATGCAAACAACAATGAAGCCTTTCTAGGGCAATTATTAAAGAATAAAAGAATAAATACATAAACATGAAATATAAGAAAAAACTCCAAGATGAAAGAAGTACTTTCAAACATGTTTTATAAATAGCAACATGTTTATTCAATATGACAAATCAATTTGAATCTTTAAAAACAAACCTGTTGGAAGATCAACCAGTTGAAGCTCATTTCTCACTAATCCCATATTGTTTGGTGTTGAGGTAGCAAAAGAAAGAAAACTAGTCAAACTTGTCCATTCAATACCCCTATAATAGGAAATGAGATAAAGGTTAAACTAATACTCTTTTTTATTTGAAAGGTTCATTTATTTGAAAAATAAATTTTCCAAAGACCTAAATTGTATTACGCAAATTAATTAAAAAGTAAGCATGACCTTTTATCTTAACATGACCTTTTATTTGAGACTGTATTACCATACCTAACACATACAAAATTATTTCTAACTAAAACTTTATCTACAAATGTAATGACAAGATAGTTTAGTTATCAAGATTCACATCAGTATTAACATGACTATTAAAATCTAGCCAGGGAGAGAGTCATATTACAGTAGTTTCAGCCTACCAGACCAAGACACAAACTAATGACCTAAGAAAATCCACATGTACCTCTCTATTTTGTTTACTTCTAAGTATCTTCCACTGCATTATAAGCTTCAAAGGTTTTGTCTGTTTACAAGCATAGAGAAGATACTCAACAGATAATTGTAAAGCATTGTGAGTTAAAACAAGCTTTTAAAAACATACACACGTTGCACTACCTGCTGTCATGAGTCCCCGGCACAGTATACACAAACCTTCAAGTGCTTCAGATTATGATTTTTAAAAGCACACTTAATAAAAGGTAGGAAAACAACTTTCTAAAAGTTAATCTTATTTGGACATGAAAATCTAAAATGTTTTGAGTTTACTGCTAGTAAGTTAACAGATTTTTATAATACATCCGTGAAAGTTTTGTGTTTTTTTTTGTTTTTTTTTTTTTTGAGACAGGGTCTCACTCTGTCACCCAAGCTGGAGTGCAGTGGCACGATCTCAACTCACTGCAACCTCTGCCTCCCAGGCTCAAGAGATCCTCCCACCTCAGGCTCTCAAATAGCTAAGCCTACAGTGTGTGCCACCACATCCAGCTAATTTTTGTATTTCTGTGAAATTTTCTTAATGGCTTTTGATTATAATACGAAAATTACATTAACTGAAACACAAAGCAGGATTTTAGCATTCTCTTGGCCAGTATCTCTGAATATAAAATACAAATTATTTTCAAAATGTCAATGAAGAGGAAAAATTCATGTAAAAATAGAGTATCTTTGTATGATCATTCACGACATTTATCTCTCTGAGTAGTATATCCCTCAGAGTTAGTATCCCAAGTAACACTTATAATCAATTTCAATGTTACTCAACCATAAATATTATCTTAGCATGTATAAGTCAAGTATTTAGTGACATCTATAACCTGACTAATCCAGGATAATAAACCTTACTTAAAATTAATACCCCTCTGATTAATTAGCTATTAAAACTTTGTGTTTGAAAAAAATGACACCATGTTTGACTTTTCAGAAGCATGTGTGAAATTCTTAGCACAAATCTTGGCTCAGCCAACATTTTAATTTTACTGCCAACATGATTCCTACTAACCTATGTGCGTATTTCAGCAGGAGATGTAGCATATGTACTGTAAGGATAAGTGAAGAGTTCAGGCTCTGAGGCTTGAAAGGCCTAGAGTGAATTCCATCTAGCTCCTTCACAGATTACTCTGTAATTTTCAGTTTCTTACTCTGTAGACTGGAAATACAATACCTGCCCTATACAATTGTAGTGGGGATTCAATGAAATGATGCATGCAAAGTATTAATACTTAACATAATCCCTAGAGTAAGTAGTGATTAAATGGAGAGTTTCCCCTGGTTAGTGTTGACCATAAACGGAAACACCAGACACATAAGGCAAGGTGAAAGGAAATGTCGAGAGAAGAGTAGATGGGAGAGAGAGAGAGAGAGAAGATTCAGCAGTGCAAGCAGAGACTACTAGAAGTGCCAGAATGGCAAGCTACAGACACTGCAACAGAAAAGAAGAGATGACTAACAGCCTGAAAGAGTCCAAACAGACACCTTTGTCACTGCACCTCAAAAGCCCAAAGTTTTTAAAGACATTATTCCATGCAAATGTATTTGGGGAGATGCTGTACAGGAACAGCCTAAGGTGGCAATAAACAGTCACCTGGGCTGCGCCACACAACAATGCACTTGAAACAATAAGACGATGCAAACTTTTCAGAGATTTCCATCACAATCAGAAGCTGTGATACTTAAAAGGTTAACCTGGCCTGGCACAGTGGCTCACGCCTGTAATCCCAGCACTTTGGGAGGCAGAGGCAGGTGGATCATCTGAGATCAGGAGTTCAAGACCGGCCTGACCAACATGGTGAAACCCTGTCTCTACTAAAAAATACAAAAATTAGCTGGGTATGGTGGCATACACCTGTAATCCCAGCTACTTGGGAGGATGAGGCAGGACAATTGCTTGAACCTGGGAGGCAGAGGTTGCAGTGAGCTGAGATGGCGCCACTGCATTGTAGCCTGGGTGACAAGAGCAAAACTCCATCTCAAAAAAAAGAAGGGAAAAAAAGGTTAACCCTTCTCCATTAAGAAAATGCATGTACTCAGGATAATGTGTTTGCTAAGGGTTCACTGAGAATTTTTATACACAAGACCTACATTTAATGTACAGAAAACAGAAAATGACCTTTCTTATGCTTTCACTGAAAGATCATAAAAAAATACTGGAAACTGGCAGGGGGCAGTGGCTCATGCCCGTAATCCCAGCACTTTGGGAGGCTGAAGTGGGTGGATCACTTGAGGTGAGGAGTTCAACACCAGCCTGGCCAACATGGTGAAACCCCGTCTCTACTAAAAATATAAAATTTAGCTGGGCATGGTGGCACATGCCTGTAATCCTAGCTACTCAAGAGGCTGAGACACAAGAATCACTTGAACCCGGGAGGCGGAGATTGTAGTGAGCTGAGATCACACCACTGCACTCTAGCCTGGGTGACAGAGTAAGACTCTGTCTCAAAAAACAAACAAAAAACTGGAAATTCATATTTTATATGTGTAACTCTACAATCTATCATTGATAGGACACAAAAGGAAAATAGCCTTGCGTTCAACAGAATAATGCTATGGACAGTACAGGTATGCATTCTGGAACAGAAAGCAAGAAGCACTCTTCTGTCAATTTAGCCTTCCCTCAGATAGCTCTGCATACACAGAACTCATAAGCAGATCAGGTTTTAAAAATCAAAGAATAAATGCTATGCAGTGTTCTGATGATGTTTAAACAAAGAATAAATAAGACAAATTAACAATTAAAATGACTTTATTTGAATTTGTCATAAGCAGTCCTACTGATGGATCATCACAGAAATAAAAAATATGCAGCCATAAAAAAGAATGAGTTCACGTCCTTTGCAGGGACATGGACGAAGCTGGAAGCCATCATTCTCAGCAAACTAACACAGGAACAGGAAACCAAACACTGCATGTTCTCACTCATAATGGGAGCTGAACAATGAGAATACATACACTCAGGGAAAGGAACATCACACACTGGGGCCTGTTGGGGGTTGAGGGGCAAGGGGAGGGAGAACATTAGGAGAAATATTTAATGCATGCGGGGCTTAAAACCTAGATGATGGGTTGATAGGTGCAGCAAACCACCATGGCACATGTATATCTATGTAACAAACCTGCACAGTCTGCACATGTATCCCAGAACTTAAAGTAAAATTAAAGAAAAAAAAGAAAGAAAATGTGGTACATACACATCATTGAATACTATGCAGTCATAAAAAGGAATGAGGTCATGTCCTTTGCAGGGATATGGATGGAGCTGGAAGCCATCATCCTCAGCAAACTAACACAGGAACAGAAAAACCAAACACCATATGTTCTCACTCATAAGTGGGAGTTGAACAATGAGAACACATGGATACAGGGAGGGGAATAACACACATCAGGGCCTGTCGGCAGAGGGCATCTGAGGGGAGGGAGAGCATCAGGACAAATAGCTAATGCATGCGGAGCTTAAAACCAAGGTGATAGGTTTACAGGTGCAGCAAACCACCAAGGCACACGTATACCTATGTAACAAATGTGCACGTTCTGCACATGTATCCTGGAACTTAAAGTAAAAAAAATTTAAAAATAATGAAAGATAATAATTTTGAGCAAAATAAATAAATAAATAAAATAAACCTGAACAAGGCAACATAAGGACATCCAGTGAGAAAACAGCCTGGCCCTTAGGAGAAATAAATGAGGTGCAACAATATCAGTTGGTACAAAAATAGCTGTTTTTTGCCATTAAAATTGCAAAAACCGCAATTACTTTTGCAACAACCTAATAAAAGATAAAGCATTCTCTACTGCTTATGTTCTTTAGACAACAAACAATTAGTTATCATTCTTGATTAACATAGCCATTAGTTGGACATGAATATTATTCGAACTTTTCAAATAATCACCACTGCAGATAACATTATGGAGTACTCAATGTAGAAAAGTCTATGAGAATTTTTTTTCTGATATGATGTTTGTGATGTCACCATCACAATGACATACTTACTTGACTTCACATGAGTGGATGCTTAACTCCTTGTGTAGCAGACCACTGGTGAGATGGTACACCAGGACAGAACCGTTACTTGTACCTTTCAAAATGACATCATGGAAGATCATTAATTCAGTGGGAGTTCCAGCACTTTGCAAGAAAAGTCTCTTCTCAAGACTTTAATCACTTAACAACATTTATCTTTTATAAAAGAAACCCAAGCTATGTGCTTAAACAAACAAACAAAAAAGAATGAATTTCTCTGGTCCACTTCCTTATTTAAAAAAATGGGCCTAACCTCATGCGCTCAAAAACCTTGCTTAATTCCAGGAATAGATTTTTCACAGAAAGATCTTAAAACTTACACTAATACACATACAATTTGAAAAACACTTTCCTAAGCTTTTATACACATGGGAATTTATACTTTTTGAGATTCAGAAGGTTTAATATAGCTGATCCTCAAATAAGCAATCTAGCAGAGCTCATTAACCAGGGTTATCCATTTTTCTTTACACGGTTTTGTTTTTGTTTTGTCTCTCATATTAAATAAACCCTGATGAGAGAGTAAAGTATGATGGTTAACTGCGGTTTCTGCAATTAAAGAAACCTGGGCTCAAGCCCTGGCTCTTCCTTATACTCTTGGATGAATCACTTGCCCACACTAAATCTGTGTTTTCATCTCTTTAAAATGGGAAGAGTAGAAAATCTATTCGTTGGAGATTAAATGGGAAAACATAAAGCACTTAGCACAGTAATTGGCACAAAGTAAGCACTTGGTTAACTATTAGTATCCTGTTATCACTACAATTAACAGTTTACAGTTATTATTCCTAAAGCTTTTCATGGTCTCAGGTAGTATGTCTGAAGTTTAAATGGAAGGGACATGGACATACATGAAAAAGCTTCAGTCTCTGTAGTGTTTTTATAAGTTAAGCAAGAAAAGTGAACAGTCTATATGGACAATCACTTTTGCACTGCACATGATTTAAAAATTAATGAATTCATACAAAGAAAGAGGGTGGAAGTAAAAATGCTGGGCAAATTCCAATATTATCTTATTTGCTGAATAAAACTCCAGAAATCTTTTGCAAAACTATTCTAGAAAAACACATTGTACAGTTATTTACATCTATCATCTATTTTATAATAATATCTTCTGGCACTGAGAAAGTAAATTACTAAAATTTTTCAATTAACAGAACTTCATAATAATCAAATGATTTCTATAATCTGAAAGTTTTAACAGTGCTGAACCTATGATCTAATGCACTAGGGGCATTACAAGAATTAATTCCATAGTTGAACTCTTTATCTTTATTGGTGACACTCTAGACAAACCTTTAGGCACTTATATTTTTACTTTGTTATACTAAATTCAGTAAATGATACTGACTACATACCAATACAGCTTATTCTACAATGGAAATCTCAGACCTTGCCATAGCTCTTATTATATAGCTATCCCAAGAAGTAATTTTCCCCAAGAAATTGAAAAAATCCTAATTGACAAATCAGGAACACTGACATAATACATACATGCACATACGAAGCACACTGCTGAATCCTAATTAAAATCTATTAATGGTGAAATATTAATAGTTTCTAAAGCAAAAATTAAACATTTATCTGCATTATATAAACTTGGACAGATATACAGACAATTGAATCATAAAAATCAAATCGCTTTCAAAACAGAGGCACAGAAAAAAACAGAAGGGTACTACCAAACAGTAATACCCAAATGAGTCTTTAGCACTGAGAAGTCAGCCATGTTAGCCACAGAATAAACATGGTGAGGCTTTCACTACAAATCACATGTTAATAGACTTGGGGAGAAAGCCAGAAGCCAGCCAATAGCATCTTAAGAAGAAATGTTGAGTTTCAAACAAATACACGGTTTTTCAAAAGTTTTGGAGAAATGTATTTTAATCATATGTACTTAATAGCAAACTAAATTTTGTTTTTTCTCTATGCTGTAAAGAAAATTAGGTTCATCACATTACTATGAAATCAATGTGACAGCAAGTTGAAACCCAGAATAAATTTTTCTACCTATAACATACAAATACACAATTTCAAACCAAAAGGCAAATCTTAATTTATAGGGACCATAGACACTTTAAATAATATTTGATATATAACTCTTAGCAAAAGAAGAATCCTGCTGTTATTAAACTATTAACCCTGACTATATTTTTAGTCAATAAAGACCCAACGAAAACTGACATGACCTAGAGACTGGGGTGGTCCAATTACAGACAAGGAGCCTGGGATTCGGCACTGCAGGGATGAGCCTCCTGATATTTCAGCGACGAATGGACAGCGTCAGAGACTCGACTGTCCAGTCTCAGGTGGAAGAAGACTTAGCGTTCCAATTCAATATAAGACGGTTGGAATAAAAGGACAGAAAAAAAATTTTGTTTAAAGTTCCAGGATGAGTATTTACAGTTTCACTTAGCCTCTGACTCCTTTTAAAGCATCCTAAAAGAGAATAAAGGAACTTCTAGAAACTAGAAAACCTAAACAACTTATAAAGTGAGTTAAAAAAAGACCAGGTCAAATACTCACCAACAGCCAGCAGTGGCTGATACATCTTGATGTTTTTTGTGGTCAACGGTGGACACATACGGATAGCAAACTGTGGTGCAGGCAGTCCTGAGAGCAGTCCCGTCAGCAAGAACTTGAGGTGCACTTCCCGCAGAATTGAACCTCTGGGATGTTCTTCCCCAGCAATTGCACTTTGCCCTGATTTGTAATAAAAATAACAAATATATTAACTATACTGTATGCAGACCTTAAAAAGCTAAAGAAAATTTTCAGTAGAAATGTTCTTCAGGAGTTATTAGGGACACAATGACTCCATACCTGGCTATAGGACTTAAATTGCATCGACTAACACATCAAAGGATAGATTACTCCCGAGTCCTGCTATCCAGAATACAGGGACCTATGTATTCTAAGAGACACTGTTTCAGTCAATATTCCTGGTATTAAAGCACTACACAGGCTTCAGAAGAAAGCAAGATAACTTGCATTAGAGAACAGCTTCTTCAGACTGAACTACTGTACTGCATTCTCATTTTACTGCCTTTTGAAAGGGTTACTTTTCAATCTGATGTACTCTGTAAGGTACATACAAAATTGGTATTCATGAAAAACAGGTTTAAATAACTCATTCATAATTTCTAATAAGAAACCTTAATGTGTCAGTGTAATTACAAAACATAAGCTTTATAAGTCAATATAAAATAAATGCAAATATATATTCATAAATCATGTGTATAATATATAAGCCATCACTGTCAATAGTTAAGACTTCAATGGCATATTTCCCAAACACCATTTGTACTTAGGTTAGCAAGTCTCAAACTAAAAAGATGACTCCAATAAAAATCATTCTAACAAAATCTAAATATAAACAGTACAATAAAATCAAGACTGTTCATTAAAAAGGTATACAAATTTCCTTCCTATAAACCACTATAGAATATTGGGATTAACCTGCCAAAAATAGAAAGAATATGCATGTATATACATATACGTCTACATACACATAAACACAAACATGTATATAGTGTGAAAGGAAAAATGTAAATAAGTAGGTGGTGAATATAACCTTTTGAAGCTGTAAAGTTGTTTTAATAATGTTATTTTAAAATCCACAAAATATATAGAAAAAATAGCATTTTAATCCTATTAAAATGATCCCTTAGGATTAGCCACATACTCAATACCAATCTCTCTGCCTAACTTTGGTTGAAAAAAGATGGAGGCTGGGCATGGTGGCTCACACCTGTGATTCCAGCACTTTGGGAGGCTGAGGCGGGCAGATCATGAGGTCAGAAGATCGAGACCATCCTGGCCAACATGGTGAAACCCTTCTCTACTAAAAATACAAAAATTAGCTGGGGGCGGTGGTGCACACCTGTAATCCTAGCTACTTGCCAGGCTGAGGCAGGAGAATCGCTTGAACCCAGGAGGCAGAGGTTGCAGTGAGCTGAGATTCGCCATTGCACTCCAGCCTGGTGACAGAGCGAGACTCTGTCTCAAAAAAATAAAATAAAATAAAAAATTAAAAAAGATGGAATATGAAGGAATAGGAAGCTTAGCAGGTAAGGGCCACACATACATATGTTAGCTTTGAGTTGACTCCCAGGGAATGCCACATTTTTCTTCAAGTATTTTCCATCAGAGGCAATTCATAATGTAGGGCAGATTAGGCCTTAATAAGTATCAGCATTTATCCAGTGAATATAAATCAGCCTCTGTATTTACCTGAATTGCTTTCAATTATCACTAAGAACACAGTGAATTTCAAATTAAAAGTTCACATTAAAATGTTTTCAAGTATGAAGCTTTACTTAACACTTTAAAATCAACTACATTGTCAAGAACTGCTATACAACCTGTATCCATTTGTCTCTTAAAAATGTAATTTATATCACTTAGACACCTAAATAGCATAAAATTTCAAACTTCTATGGGCTCCATATAACTGATTAGTGCTGTTCTCGTGTGTGTTTATAATTCTTTTCACTTTAAGTTTTCATATTAAGAGTAGAAAAGGTGAATTAACTAAAAAAATTGTGTTATCGATAAAACAAATTTTGCAAAACAAGTATTGTTCAGGCTTCCCCATATGGATTTATGTCTGGTAGAACAGATACCAGAGAGAAAGAATTTTAAATATAATAGTAAGTATCACTGAACAAAACAATTTCATAACTGGCAGAAATCATGAAAAAACTGAGGCCTAGAGATGGATGACGGTCTTGCCCAAGATGACAGTGGAGCTGTCAGGACCAGAGACCATTGCTAAGGAGCAGGCTCCGGAGCCAGGATTACCTGGGTCACACTTTGGCTCTTCCTGTGTGACTGTGTGGTTTAAAGCTTTAATCTCTCTGGGCCTCAGTTCTTATATATATCAAAAGGAGATGATATTACTTACAATGCAAAGTTGTAGCAAGGTAATACATAGAATATTTAGCACAGCACTTAACACAGTATTAAGTACCCAATAAATGTGATCTGATTAATGTAATTAATAATGTAATGCTTTTTTTTTTTTTTTCTTTGAGACTGAGTCTCGCTCTGTCGTGAGTGCAGACTGGAGTGCAGTGGTGCAATCTTGGCTCACTGCAACCTCCGCCTCCCAGGTTCAAGCGATTCTCCTTCCTCAGCCTCCCGAGTAGCTGGGACCACAGGCACGTGCCGCCACACCTGGCTAATTCTTGTATTTTTAGTAGAGACAGGTTTCACTATGTTGGTCAGGCTGGTCTCGAACTCCTGACCTCAGGTGATCTGCCCGCCTCGGCCTCCAGAAGCTCTGGGATTACAGGAGTGAGCCACCACGCCCGGCCAATGCTCCTTCTAGTACATCACCTATCTAGCGTTTCAACAACAACAATAAAACCCTCCTTGGTTCATTCCAAGCTGAGGAACCAGCAAACAGCAAGGTCCTGAGTTGGCATGGCATAATAGCTCAGCATTGGCTCTAGGTCCAAAATCCAGATGCCTAATGTCATTGCTTTCATTTATATCAGTCTCTCATGAATGAACGTCTTCTATTTCTAACAACTATAATGCAAACCTATGCTACTTCAGGCACTTTTTTGCTTAAGTATTTTAAACCCCACTGATTTATTTAGGAAAGAATGATTCCATGTTCTAGTTTTCTCAAGCATTAACTTTTTTGACTTTAAAATAATTACAAGTGAGTGATTCTATTAATTTTGCCCTTCAGAAAGAATACTTAACATGGAGTTAGAGGGGAAAAAAGCTTACCAATCATGTTATCTAAGGAAAGGTCTGGGAGTTTGTTCTGTAGCACTCCTACAGGAATTCCACAGAAAGACACTGGTGAATATAAAGGTGACACACCAGAACTACTGCAAAGACATAATAATTAGAAGGTTTTACATATTTAAAATCTGTATTACATATTAGGAATTCAAATTATTAAGTCCAGATCATGGCATTCTATTTTCATATTATTCATTCATCTTACCCATAGGTGAAATAGCTCTAGCAGATTTACATAATTCCCCAATAATCTAAAGCCTTAATTATTACCTTAAAAATATTTTTATAGAAAACCAGCCCTCCTATTTTTATGATTATGGAAATTTTTATAAAACAGAAAAAAAAAAAAAAACCAAAACCATGATCCTGTTGAATTTACCTGTTCCGCATATTTCGATTACAAACTGTAGACTTGAGTTCCCATATCATGACCCTGCCATCACTCACTATGAGGGCGGCTGCATTCTCATTGACAGGACAGCATACCATACTGAAGGGACGGACGGTTTTTGTCACCCTGATTGCATCACACTGGCTTCGTAAATCATAGGTAAGCTCCTGAACTGGATCTGGATCTTCACAGAAAATTGTTTTAAATATGAGAAAGTAGCCATATCAATACCACTACTGTTTGTTTTAATTTAAATAAAACCTCAACTAAATTTGGGTATCACTCCTTCATGAATGCAATGTCAAGCATGGCTTCACTTTTTACAATTACTATTAAATTTTTTCTGAATATAAAGATAATTCACTTAATAACTGTACTAAGTTTAATCTCCAAAATAACAACTATAATCAAGATATCTTGTTTTTCAATATTTTTAAAATAAAGACAATGCTTTGAAAAAGGATCAACAGTGATATATAATTAATGAATAAATTTCCATCATAATTTGTAGTAGTCTATAAGCCTGAAAATAACTGTACTTTCCAAAAGATGTGAAAATCACTTTGATCTTTACACAGTATATAATTTCACAAAAACATTATTTCCATTCTCCAAGATAAGACTGACTTGACCACTGAGACTTAGTAACCTCTGTCACTTTATAATGGAAGTTCTTACAGCCAACAAGTCAAGGGGGTATAATAATAAAGGCACACAAGGTTGAACATGCACTGAAAAAACATTCCAGAAGATAATATCTACTTGGCTCATGGACATGATCAAGCAATACAAAATTTTACTCTCTTTGATGTATACAGGAGGCGCACTGTTTTAACATCAAGAGATTAATCTTGGGCTTATACTTTTTGATGTCTTTATTATAACCATGTTTTAAACTTCCTCAAGGCAAGGAGTATCATTAACTCTATGCCTTGGCTGGTATTCACCACATCAAGCTTTATCAAATAATTTTGAAGAAAAAGATAACATTATTGTGAGACAGAAACTTACCTGGTTCCTCATTTGAAGTGGTAAAAATGTTATTATAAGATCTTCGAACACGTAAAGTTATACAACCATTTTCATGTAGACAAAATAAACCATCACGTTGAAAGCAGGGTATCACCTTTAAATAGACGACTTATTTATTTTTTAAAACACAATAGATTAATAAAGTATATACTGTGAAACTCAAACTCATATTTAGGTAATATGGGTGAAAGAAAAAAAAAAGAAACAAAAATAGACAAATCTCCAAACTTTAAAACTAAATGTACATTTAAAATATCCATTTATAATCCTAAAATAATTTGTCTTTATCCATGTAACTTAAATAGTTCAATAAATATCTCAGGATCAGTCACAATTTCTAGGATAAATCAAACCAATCAAAAGTACAGAAAAAAACTCAATCTAAAATCAATCTAAAATGGTGTTGTTAGTCTTTCAATAAATCGAAAAGAAAGTGGAGAACTGATGACAAGACTTATGCGAGATTATGGCCTTCTTTTAATATAACACTCTTAATAATTTTGGGTAATATAATTTATGAATTGTAGATACCTGTAAAAACGGAACTCCTGTGCGTTCTATTGCAATCACACCCACTGTCTGATTCACCTCAAGGTCAAGGATTAAAATCTCTCGAGGATAGAGCAACAACATGTGATTCCTTTTTGAAGGCAGGTATGCCAACTGAAGGCAATCATTGAGAGTTATGAATTCAGCACTGAAAAAAGTAAACATTTACTTGGGTCAAAGACTTCATTTATAGGAGAGCTAATAAAAGATTTAATTTTGTACTTTACACATAAAAATTGACAATAAAAATGTACAACTCTTGCCTGAAATGACCAACATGGGTTGGCATCCAAAACTTAGACCTCTACTATGTACCAAAATCCAAGCAATAATAATATTGTATAGGATGGGTAGAAATGTCAGTGTTTCTAAGTTTTTGAAATATTAAGTAAAGTAGTATAATATTATTAAGTCTATACAAGACATTGTAAATGATGATATAATAATAGCTGGCATGGATAAGATAGTTTTATTTTACTTTTACTTTGTCATTAAAAGTACTAGACAAACTGTTAAAATCAAGACTCAGGATGAAAACATCAACATTTAGGGTAATTAGGGCCCCTGGACCAGGAGTTACTGGACTATCTGTATGGCTTTGGGTAAGTAACTTCCCCTTGGCTGCCTTCATTGACTTTTAAGCTATCTTAAATCTTTTTTGAGACAAAGTTTCACTTATGTTACAGTATTTTCTTGTGTGTAAATAAAACAGGTCAAACTACAAGGATTTTAAGAGAATGTTAGGGTCTGAAAAATCATTTTAATAATTTGTGATTGATTTGTGATTGCCACATACATTTAATCACCTTTTCTATATCAAATATATTTCAATAGGAACAGACATACAATTATGTACTATTTTCATTTTACATACTAATTTTATTAAAAGGCTTTGAAATTTAAAATAAAGTTAGTTTACAAGACCAGAAAGAGGCATTTTTATTGCATTAAAATCCTGACTGCCATGTCCTAGTTAGGTGAGCTTGAGTAACTGTATTTAAATTGGTGTGGGACTCAGTTTTCCTAATTTGTAAAATGGGAATATTACTACTGCCAGAATTGTAGTAAGAGTACATGAATTAATAGATGTGAAAGCACCCAGAGCAGTTCTACTTGAAGAAATAATATATTTCCCCAATAATTCATATCAGAGAAAACTTAAGAAATATAAAACTAACTTATAAAACTATTCAGACTGCCAAATAATTTCTTGTTTATGAGAGGGAATACCTAAAAATAGAAAATTCTCTTAAGATACTTAAGAAGTAATCTTAAGTCATTTTGGCGCAGGGTGAGAGATAAATTAACTGGTGAGCTTAACCAGCCTATGGTTTAATATATAAAAGTAATACCGCGGTGGCTCAAGCCTGTAATCCCAGCACTTTGGGAGGCCGAGACGGGCGGATCACGAGGTCAGGAGATCGAGACCATCCTGGCTAACACGGTGAAACCCTGTCTCTACTAAAAAATACAAAAAAACTAGCCGGGCGAGGTGGCGGGCGCCTGTAGTCCCAGCTACTCCGGAGGCTGAGGCAGGAGAATGGCGGGAACCCGGGAGGCGGAGCTTGCAGTGAGCTGAGATCCGGCCACAGCACTCCAGCCTGGGTGACAGAGCAAGACTCCGTCTCAAAAAAAAAAAAAAAAAAAAAAAAGTAATACTTACACACATGCAAAATGTATTTGTAGAGCTATTTGTACCACATATTTTTCAAGTAGTTACTTACCAAGCCTAGAGAGAGTAATCTTGGCATACTAAAAATAAAGGCTATCTGAAAATGAATGCCAAAACAAACAAAAAAGCCTGCCAAAGCAATAATATACAGATTATAGCTATAGGAAAAAGAAAGAAACCTATTTCGAATACATCAAATTACTTAAAATAAACTTTTATTCAGTTGTAATTTCTTAAGCAATAACAGCCGACATCTTCTAAATAAATTACTAAGTATCAATGGCATTACATGTTTACTTACATTATCGGATCTATTGATCTTTAAAACAACCCTACGAAATACTTTAAAGCGTTACATTAGAGACTGGGAGAGAGAAATTTGAGTAAGATTAAGGTAGTTTCTCAAAGTCACATAGCTACAGCTTCCCCCGGAGCCTTGACTCTTACCCAGGATGGGAGACATCTTTACCTGCATAAGAAAAACACTCCGATTTTACTGCTTAATGAGAATGCACAGCACTTAAGTCAGGAAAATATATTTAAAATGAGTATCCAGCTTTTGTGCCCAAATTTTTAATGCATTCAATGACCCAAACTTCAGGATCATCACGATTTTCACAAGTAAAAATCAGAATTCAAAAATTTTAATCTATAAAAGTTAGTGGGGAAGTTGAGCACAGTTAGTGGAAACAAAGCCAATGTTAAATGCTGAATCTCCTCTTAGGGCAGGGAACAAAATAAATATGTTTTTCCTCTAATAAATTCAAAATTAGAAATGAGAAAAAGTGAGATTAAAAAAAAAAATCAGTCTCTGTACATCTCCAAAGATGATGCTTTCATATAGGATAAGTAGATGAATGTTGTTATTTTACACTTGTAACTTACCTAGGTTTCTCTTGAGTGATTAAAATTTTTACTTTATTTAGAGCTTTCTTGGCACCTGTGGCTGTGGCCAGCTTGTTGTGAGCTGGGCTAGAGTGTGGGCTGGATATGTAAACTTTTTTCCCAGGGCCTGAGGGAGGCTTGGATGGGGAGAAGTCTGAGATGAAAACAATGCCCTCGCTGGTGAGCACTATATTGAGAAAAGCAAAACTCTGATTAAAGTTTAATCAAGTTTAGCATACAGTTTTATTCCAAGACAATTTTGAGAGCAATATAATGATAATTTTAATAATATATAACTGGCAATGTTACGCAGTCATAACATAATGGGAATGTTCTCCAAGTTGAAGAGAAACAGGTGGTCCATTACAATTCATCAGAGGCCTCCAAGCTTGGCATTCTAAATTATTCTTATATTAAAAAGATAACATAAGGTTATTGGCAGAAAGAACAAGTGTTTGTTCTTGTAAATAAATTCAGTGCATGGACTTTCATTAAAAATCTTTCCTTATTATCCCAAGCACTTTGGGAGGCAGAGGCGATCATGAAGTCAGGAGTTAGAGACCAGCCTGATCAACACGGTGAAACCCCATTTCTACTAAAAATACAAAAATTAGCCAAGTGTGGTGGCACACACCTGTAATCCCAGCAACTCAGGAAAGTGAGGCAGGAGAATCGCTTGAACTGGGAGGCGGAGGTTGCAGTGAGCTGAGTTAGCACCACTGCACTCCAGACCAGGTGACAAAGCGAGACTCCATCTCAAAAAAAAACAAAAAACAAAGAACAAAAAAAAAACTTTTACATATCCCGTAACTTTAAAAAAAAAAAAAAAAAAAGCCATACTTAAGATGCTCTGCATATCACAATTAGCTAAGTTCAAATATTTGATTTGATGATACCAAATTTTTATCCTGAGCTACTCAGTCTAAATATATTTCCTTTTTCTTCTCAAGCATCAGATCAAACCTTGAGATGATTAAAGAATATTATTTTCCCTTAATATTTAGAAAAAAAAGTAGTGGACCCACAGTGACTTACTAAGTGTACATGAA
This sequence comes from Theropithecus gelada, assembly GCF_003255815.1. Classification (NCBI taxonomy): domain Eukaryota; kingdom Metazoa; phylum Chordata; class Mammalia; order Primates; family Cercopithecidae; genus Theropithecus; species Theropithecus gelada. The sequence continues at coordinate 117,462,500 of NC_037677.1, read as the reverse complement.
ACAAAAATAGTCAAGGAAGGAGCACTATATTTAGCAATACAAATTATGCCTTTTTATGACTGAAAAAATGATCTCCCTCAACAAGGGACTAATACTGGAAGATATGAGCAGAAAAACCTTACTACCCTGGGTCCCGGCCCTTAGCAAGGCTTCTCTAAGCACAGGGAACAAGGGCGCATTCAAGAGTTATGACAGCCCTAGCAGCACATTCGATCTGAGTAAACCAAAGGTGTTAGGTCAGCTGACACTCTGAAACACACAATGCTTTCATCAACCAAACCGCAGAGATGTAAAGAGCTGATGCAATCAAGTTAGATGAAAGTCTTGCTGCCTTTTCAGGTTCCAGAACTCATCCTTCAAGGTCCCCTTTGCCTCCCTTCCTTTGTGATGCCTTCCTTCCCTGACTCTGCCAACTGGGCCAGCCCTCCTAGGTGTTTCCCCAACACTGCACCTAAGTGAGTAAACTGGTGACCGAGTGAGTGTATGTATGCACACGTTCATAAACATTTATATACGTAAAAGTCTAAACACACTGTAGCATATTTATACAGCCACATTTCCCATGTTGTTATAATTTCGACTTGTCTGCCTTTCTTTTCCTCCTTTAACACATGCAGACACACACATGCCCCTCAATGAAAGTTGATGGGTAAAATAATTTTGAGTCATTCAAATCCAGGAAAAACATTCCTTACCATAGCTAATTTCCTTACCTCCTTCACATTTCTGATCATTATCAAAGTGAAGCCTACTTTGACCACTTTATCTCATACAACTTGCATGCCCTCATCTCCCATTCTTCTGCATCCCCTTTATCCTGTCTTTATATCACCTGTCACCTCTTACTACTAGAATTTATTAATTCATTGTGTTCATAGTTTATGATATGACTTCTTCTCACTAGAATGCAAACTCTGTGAAGGCTCCTGCCTTCCGGGTTCCAAGACATCTTGGTTCCCAGAAGAGTAGTAATAGCGCAAGAAATATCTGTGGGATGATTAAATATTTTCTAAACAATTTAGCCATAAAAATATCTAAAGCAAATCTCATTTTTAGACCATTAGCTCAGGAAAACATTAAAAGCATATTAGCAAAAACTACCTCTGCAAGAAAAAATTTGCTTAGGCTTATTTCTTCTTTACATGCATCTGTTTATGGCACTCAAAATGAATGGCATGAATTAGTACAACTTTTTAAAAAGCAAGAACTTAACTTGGCCACAGACTAAATGAAACCCTTGATTCAAGTTATTTAAATGTTCTTAGAAAAACTAATTAAGTCTGGAGTGTCAAAGTAACTCTCTGTCCCTGGCTAGTCTAATACCATTTACAAATTCAACACAGAGAAGGTGTAGCTTGCTGACTTAAATTTTTAATTATCACATTTGCAAATGATTGAGTATATGTATTAGGAGCTGCAGATATATGGACTAGACACGCTTCTCCACTTCGCTCAGTCATTTTAACATTATAGATGTATAATGTGTGTGTCTATATCTCATGTACATAGCATTACTATATTATAAATATCTCAACTCGTTTTCCACAAACAACTGTTACTCACAAGTTAAATGTGAGGGATCAAAAGGGTCAAAAGAAAAAGAAAGAATGTTATCTGCGTAGCTCTTCTTCCATAGTTTGGTGCCAGTGTCTGCATTCCAGAGCACAATGTAATTTGGTGGGTGGATAGCAAGCAGTAAATCACGGGAAGCATCTTGATTCCACAACCACTGAACATCTGGAAAGACCAGATAAAGAAAGGCAAAATTCAGAAACCACACTCTCCAAAATCCTTGGCTAACTTGTCCTTGATGTTTAGTTTTTAAAATATAATCCTTAAAAACTTAACTACCGGCCCCAAATGTGACGTGTGTGTGTGTGTGTGTGTGTGTGTGTGTCAAGATTCCAGGAAAAAAAAAACTTATTTTATATAAAAATAAGTTGTCTGGTTAAAATCTCAAGGTCAAAATTTTGAAGTAATCTGAAATATTACTTCAAAGAAAATCAAAGGCAATTTGCCCTAATCATTGCTTAAAACTATATAATCAATATGAAACTCTCCTAGCCACAACCAAGATGTCAGACTTTCCTAATGTTTCTGTGGAATTACTTTTTTTTTTTTTTTTTTTTTTTTTTTTTTGAGACAGAGTCTCACTCTGTAGCCCAGGCTAGAGTGCAGTGACCGGATCTCAGCTCACTGCAAGCTCCGCCTCCCGGGTTCACGCCATTCTCCGGCCTCAGCCTCCCGAGTAGCTGGGACTACAGGCACCTGCCACCTCGCCCAGCTAGTTTTTTGTATTTCTTAGTAGAGACGGGGTTTCACCGTGTTAGCCAGGATGGTCTCGATCTCCTGACCTCGTGATCCACCCGTCTCGGCCTCCCAAAGTGCTGGGATTACAGGCTTGAGCCACCGCGCCCGGCCTCTGTGGAATTACTTAATGGAACTTTACAGTTTTTCATGGTTTTTCAAAAAATAAACAGAATATGTAAAGATCCAGTTCAGTACCTAGTACACAGTTAAGTATTTAATAAATATTTTTAAAATAGTCATTTAAAAAATTCATTCAGTCAACAGAGCCACTAGAGGACTTGAGTCTAAAGAACACTGTACTGGTTTTAGGTCAGTAACATGAAAAAAGCAAACAAGCAATCTATATGAAAATGAGAATAAAATTTTGTTCATCTCTGTTAATGAACAAATTACTTAATGTAGAGTAAGCACTGATGGCTAGTTCCTAACAGCAGTGGCCAACTTGCCTTATACTGTAGCTTAGATTATAAGATGTAACACTTAATTTTTCTTATCATGCTTGACTGAGGCTGATATTGAAATTAATGAGTTTTACCAAAGCACAAATCAGTTGAGATTTGAAGAAATATGCCTAGAAGTTTATTATAATAAGGAAAGAAAGCCAGATTTAGATCAGTAGAACAGGCAAAACACAATCAAGAGCTAACTTGGAATTGATAAAATTAAATCAATGGGGGAAAACTCCCAAAACCAAAAAACCACTCCAAGAGTAAGTATATCAATATGCCCACTTGGCTGAGCAGACTTTCCTCACCCTGGATGGGCTTGGCATGCTCTTGGATCTCACACTGAGCTACTCCTGCTGCTACATCCCAGACGATGATCTTCCCATTGACATCAGCAGAAGCTAAGCGCAAGCAATATGGTGAGCCAATGTTATGGTGATAGTTTTCCCTGGCCCATTTAACCTAGTATCAAGAAGAAATCAAATCAAGTAAATACTTGCACTGGATGAAACGGAACATAATTTTCACAAAACATCAACCAGAACCCATACTACATTTATATTATATAAATATTTAGCAAAAATAAACAGAAAACTGGTTTTCATTTTGAAGGCAGCATTTTTATTACTTCGGTATATATTTTTAACTGCAGTTAAAAAATTGTTTTTTAACACATCACAATGCTCCTGCTTTAAAATATGAAAAATGATTCACAGCCTTAATATTTTGGGAAACTTAGGTTAAAACCCCAGGATGCCTTGGAAATCAGTTTTCCTAAAATCTAATTTATGACAAAATACCTAAAATCATATTTAGCAGAATGTTTTTTCTGTATTCTAGTCCCCTAACTAAAAGGGGACAACTTAGAAACACAAAAACCTTGCAGAGGGAAAGTTAGGAGAAGGCAAACGTAAACAAAAAACTCTAGCTGTCTCCCTCTTTCACAAAACATTAAGTTTTCCTCTAAAAAATATATGTATATGCTTCATGTCTCTAGCAACAATATTAAGAAAAGAATTTTTAAAATAAAGAAACACAAGAACTCCAGGGCAAATCTGATTAAATTCTTGAACAATGAATACTGACAGAGTAAGGGATAAATTTCATAGTCCTCACTAGGAGTCAGGCGTTCCCTGGTCACTACCACCCCTCTCTTCTCAGTATCCTGTTTATTTTCTTCAAAGAATTAACTACACAATTTGTACTTATTTTATTTACATTTTATTTACATTCTTTTTGCCTGTTCATGAGTCCATCAACTGTCAGTTCCATAGGGCAGACCATGTAGTCTCTGTTCGCATTTCTATTCTCAGACTTAGTACAGTGTCCAAAGCTCCGCTTAATAAGTAGATTTAAATACCACAAATCTATAAATATATACAAATGTATATATCTATACATGTGTATAGAGATAAATACACTCATATATAATGCTAAGGTAGGAAAGTAAGCCAACCAGTTGCAGTAGTATTCATGAAAAAGATGGAAACAGCGTTTTCTGAAAATGAGTGTGAAGGTTTTCCTGGAATAGATCTTTTGCTCAGGCAAAAATTTTTAAATGAAGTGTGTATGTGTATATATGCATATGTATGTGTGTATGCATATTTGTATGTGTATATGTTTGAATATGTATCAGTTCGTAGGTATAGAATGTGTATGAATAGAATATGTATAGTGTATATATGTGTATACAGTCAATTCTAGTTATTTATAGATTCTATATTTGTCCATTTACCTACTCACTAAAATTTGCAACCTCAAAATCAATACTTGCAGTGCTTTTGTGGACAAGTGCAGAATGGTGAAAAAATGTCACCCAACATACATGTGCGTTCCCAGCTAAAGTCAAACAAGAATTCTTGCTTTAGCTTTTACAATTGCAAAACAAGTGTTCATGTCATGATTTATTTAGTACCACATTTTTCACATTTTTGTTCTTTTTGCTGGTGATTTAACTATCTAAATAGGTCCCCAAGCATAGTGCTTCTACTGTTTCTAAGTATGAGAAGTTGTGATGTGTCTTACAAAAAATACATATATATGTGATAAGCTTTGCTCAGGCATGTGTTGTTGGCTATGAGTTCAATGTTAATGGATCAATCGACATATTAAATAATACGTCTTTAAATGGAAACACATATAAAGCAAGGTTATGTATTGATCAGTTGATGAAAATGTTGTGACCAGAGCCTCACAAGAACCTAACCCCTAGGAGCAAACAAAGTTTCAGTATTCACTAATTCGGTGTATGCAACAACTTCACAGAATATAGCTATCATGAATAACAAGAATTGACTGTCTCTATGTGTATATATATGTTTGTATATGTGTATATATTTGTATATGTATATGTTGAATCCCATTTAGGTAAACTCCAAGCCATGTATATATAAACATATTTTTTAAATAATCAAACTAATGAAAACCAAGGTTAAGGAAATCTTGAAGGTAATCGGAGGAAAAAAGAAATAATGCTGAGAAACAAAGACAAAAATTTTTCATCAGAAACTATGTAAGCTGGAAGATAGTGGAGTGATTTTGTTGTTTTTTTTTTTTTTTTGAGACAGAGTCTCACTCTGTTGCCCAGGCTGGAGTGCAGTGGCACCATCTCAGCTCACTGCAACCTCCACCTTCCAGGTTCAAGCTGTTCTCCTGCCTCAGCCTCCCAAGTAGCTGGGACTACAGGTGTGCACCACCACACCTGGCTAATTTTTGTATTTTTAGTAGAGATGAGGTTTTGCCTTGTTGGCCAGGCTAGTCTCAAACTCCTGACCCCAGTGATCCATCCACCTCGGCCTCCCAAAGTGCTAGGATTACAGGTGTGAGCCACTGTGCCTGGCCAATGGAGTGATATTTGTAAAGTATTACTAGAAAAAAAAAAATTGTAAGCCCAGAATTCTATATCCTTTGAAAATTATCTTTCAAAAACAAAGGTGAAATACTTTCTCAGAGAAATAAAAGCTAAGAAAATCAACCGGTATTAGACAGGCACTTCAAGAACTTACAGTAAATTCTTCAGTAGATGGGAATATAATACCAGACTGAAACTTGGACCTACATAAAGAAATAAAAGCTCCAGAAATGCCAAGGGGCAGTGTAGGGGAAAGGAAACAGAGAGGGAAAGAGAAGGTAAATATATTTTTCCCAAAACACCCTATACTTTACATCAGACTTGATGAAAGACTGAATGCTTTCCCCCTAAGCTCAGGAACACAACAAGAGTACCCTCTCACTCCTCCCATTCATTGTAGTAGAGGTCCTAGCCAATGCAACATGGCAAGAAAAAGAAATAGAAGACACACAGATTATCAAAGAAAACATTAAACTGCAGTCACTTGCAGTGACATATCTACTTAAATAAATTCACCCAAAATTACTATTAAATAGATCTAAGTGAAGTTAGCTAAATTACAGAATATAGGTCAATAAACAAAAATTAATTGTATTTTTCCCTACTTCACATCATATATAAAAATTAACTCAACATGGATTAAAAGCTAAAGCTCTAAAATTCTAAGAAAAAACCAAAGGTATATATCTTCTTGATATTGGAGAAAGCAATGGTTTCCTGAATATGACACAAAAAGTACAAGTAACAACAATACAAAATAATAAATTGGACTACATCAAAATGAAAAAGTTTTGTTCTTCATAAGACACCACCAAGAAAGTAAAAAGATAACCCACAAATTGAGAGAAAATATTTGCAAATCATGTATCAATCAAGGTCCAAAAATATGACGTGAAAAATTCTAGAAATAAACAATTCATAAATTATGCACTTTTCTGAATAGCATGATGAAATCTCCCACTGTCCTGTTCCATCTTGCCTCAATCATATATCATCCCTTTGTCCAGAACATCCATGCTTTATCCAGCACTTGCCCTTAGCAGCCACACTGATTATCAGATCAACTGTTGTGATATCTCAGTGCTACATTCAAATAACCCTTATTTTACTTTATAATGCCCCCAAAGTGCAAGAGTAGTAATGCTGATGTATTGTTATAACTGTTCTCCTTTATTATTAGTTATTGTTGTTAATCTCTTATGCCTAATTTATAAACTTGATCATAGGTAAGTATGTATGAGACAAAACGGTACATACAGGGTTCGGTTTATAAACTTTATCATAAGTGAGTATGTATGAGAAAAAACACTATATATATATATATATATATATATATATATATACACAGGGTTTGGTACTATCTAGGGTTTCAGGCATCCACTGGGGTCTTGGAACATTTCCCTTCTGGATAAGGGAGGACTACTGTATACAAAGAAACCTTACAACTCAATTATAAAAAGATAAATAATATAATTTTAAAATGGGCAAAGGACCTGCATAGACATTTCTCCAAAGAAGATATACAAATGGCCAATAAGCACATGAAAAAATACTCCACACCTTTAGCCATCAGGGAAATGCAAACCAAAGCCACAATGAGAATCAATTCATACCCATTAGGATGGTTATAATCAAAAGAACAGAGAATAGCAAGTGTTGGTGAGGATTTGGATAAATTGGACTCCTCATACATTACTAATGGGAATGCTAATTTGGAAAACAGTCCAGCAGTTCCTCAAAAAGTTAAACAGAGTTACCATATGAGTCAGTAATTCTACCCCTAGAAATATACTCAAGGGAAATGAAAACACAAGTTCACACAAAACTTGCACATGAATGTGCAAAGCAGCATTATTCGTAACAGGCAAAAAGTACAAAATATCCAAACGTCCATCAATAAAATAAATGTGACACATCCTTACAGTGGAATATTATTCATCAGTAACAAGGAACAGAGTATTGATATATGCTACAACACAGATGAACCATGAAAACATTATGCTAAGTGAAAGAAGTCAGGCACAAAAGACCACAAACTATATGATTCAATGTATATAAAATGTCCAGAATGGGCCAGTCTACAGACACAGAAAGGAGATCAGTGGTTGCCAAAGGATGAGGGAAATGGGGGAAATGGAATATGACTGCTAGTGGATACACGGTTTCTTTTTGAGGTAATAAAGTTCATTGTAATTGTGGCTGCATAACTGTGAATATACTAAAAATCATAGAATTGTGCATTTTAAATGAGCAAATTTTATGGTATGAGTATCTCAATAAAGCTATTATTTGAAAAAGAAAAAGACTCCAAATCTCTATCTCTAATCCTGACCTCTCTCCTAAAGCTCGGATCACTATAATGCAATATATTACAGGCACCTCAGACTTTGCTGTTGAAAACTAAAATTCACTGACTTCACAGATGCTTACCGCTGATAACTGGAAACACTGTCATTCAATTACACCAAAAGAAACCTTGGAGTCACTCTATTATCTTACTCTCCTTTATATTGATCACTATAAAGGCTATCAGGTTTACCTCTTAGGCAGCTCTAATATATGACTTCTCCATGCCCCAGCTTTATTTTAGGCCCTTAGAATTTCCCGCCAAAATTACTGCAAAAGTCTCCTAAATGATCTTACTGCCTCCAGTCTTGCATTTCTCCAGCAGATCCTCCACTGCTGCCAGAGTTTTTCTAAGATACAAATGTGGTCACATCAATCTCCTACTTAAAAATCTAAACTCCTGCTGGGCGCAGTAGCTCATGCCTGTAATCCTAGCACTTTGGGAGACCAAGGCAGGTGGATCACGAGGTCAGGAGATCGAGACCATCCTGGCTAACATGGTGAAACCACATCTCTACTAAAAATACAAAAAATTAGTTGGGTGCGGTGGTGGGCACCTGTAGTCCCAGCTACTCAGGAGGCTGAGGCAGGAGAATGGCGTGAACCCGGGAGGTGGAGCTTGCAGTGAGCTGAGATGGTGCCACAGCACTCCGGCCTGGGCAACAGAGCAAGACTCCTTCTCACAAAAAAAAAAAAGAAAAAAAATCCAAACTCCTTCATAATCTTTTAAAACTTTCAGAACAGACAGCTGAATCTCTCTGGCTGCCTCTTATTCCATCACTCTTACAAGTGTGCCATCTTTATGGCACACTACTTACTTCTGTGTATATTCTTGCTCTTCCCTGCAATGCTCCTTGTCAATTTTTTACTTGGCTAACTACTGTCTACTAGTCTTGAAACTGAAAAGATGTCTGTGACTCTTCTCACAACCAGGCAATATGAAGCTCCTCTGTTTTCTCACAGCGTGTTGAGCAAGTCTCACTTATCATACTACCACGCCGTGAGTCTTCCTTACAAGGCGGAGAATTATCTCCATATCCATAGCACATGCTAAGTGCTCAAAACTAAGGAATGACTGAGTGGTCTTGTAAATGGTAGAACTGGTGTCTTTCATCTGCCTTAAAATGATCTAACAACTAGCATTTAATAACTCATCCTGTATTGACATTAAGTCATATTTATTAAAATTCTAGGCTACCCCAAATAGATTTTTATATTTAAAAGCTATTCAACACTTACACGTAAGACTTAATGAGAGCTTAGTGATACACAGTATTAAACTTTAGACTAGACAACATGTTAGGGTCAAAATGGGATTTTACTTACCTTGACAACATCAGCTTTATGCTTTTCTAAAACTTGAAGAGTTTGGGCAGTAATGGAATCAATCACTACCACAAGTGAATGACATCCATAAGCAATTAAACCTTGCCAGCCCCTAGCAAAACAGTAATGTTAAATTTTAAGTACAGAACAAAGCAGGACAACTTCTTTCTGGTCAAGCCTAAATAAATGATAAATCTAATTCATATGTACCACCATTAATAAAATCATTTAAACCCAAAGGCCAGTATTTATCATTATCCTATTTGAATAAAAGATCTGGCTAAGCTTAAAATGCTTGTTGAAATTCACTTTTCATTCGGATAAAAAAAGTTCTAAAAGATATGACAACAGAGACCGGAGGACATAGAAGGGAACTTGTGCCCTCTGATTGTTTTTGTGGGCATACGTCTTTCGCTTACCCGATTTCTAATCCTTAGTATCCACAATGTGCCTGGGGATACCGCAGCGAACCCCAGTACTTCCAACTAAATAAAATGACAAACACTGCACAAGACGTTTCGGTCCTCCTAACAACATCCCACAGCCACAGAATTTTGCTTTACATTTGTCTAATGAGTAATTTTCAGAGCTGCAGTGGTAATTTATAGTGAAAGCATACAGTAATAGAGACGACCTGTTGAAGACAGGAATGTCCTACACAGTAGGAGCCCGAAAAGAGAAGGTGGAAAGGGCAGGTGAGAGAACAGGCGCCTAGCACAGGGTCTGGCACATTGTTGAAGGAAAACAGGAATACAAGAGAAAGAAAAAGAAAAGACAGGATGGGAAAGAGAAAGTGAACAGGGAACTAATGGTGGAGAGAGAGAAACCTGTAAGCTGGAGGAGAGGTAAAGAGGGGGGAATGGAATAGCAAAAGGGCAAGGTGCAGAGAAAACAGCAGAGAAATAGGCGAGAAACAGGGGAAATGCATTTGCATGGGGGAATTTCCCACACGGGGCTACTATCACTTTTGTAACAACAAAAATCCACCAACTAAAAGCAATCTTATTGAGTGAGGGCGGCTGCCTGTCTTAGCGAGGCCAAACTAACCAGGGGGTGAAACCTCTTGTTCTTCCCCCTTCCCCTCACACATTCCTGGCCGATCCTGGCGACCTGGAAGCCCGGCGCCCTCACCAGTCCACCGCCGCCTTGTTGTGGGCGTTGAGGGCCCCCGTGAGGGTGCGCGCCGACACCTTGAAATTCACTGTGTAGGGCAACATCCCGGCTGCCAGCCCAGGACCTCGGCGCTGACCCGCCACCAGGAAACGACGGACACTGTGCTTCCGTTCCAAACAGAGTCCGGGTGGCCCCCTGGGCGCTGCTGTCAGGTTCCGCTGGATTCAAGTTCTACAGGCTCCGGGTTCCACCGCTCCCGGATTCCATCGCCCCCAGGTTCCGTTGCCTTCAGTTTCCTAGGATGCCAGGTTCCGCACTCTCCAGCGTTCCGCCGCTTAGGCGGTTGTGCTAATCTGCGGCAGCCGGAGCTGTATTTGGAAGAAGAGGCGCTGCCTCCAGTCAAGTCTGTTTTTTTCAGGTCAGGACTCTAGGCCTTTGTGCTCTGCTGGAAATCGTGAAAAGCAAGAGAGAAGAGTCCCAGTTATTCTTTCTGCCTTTGATAAGTGAATTTAGGGCAACTACTAGCGCCAGTGGGCATGGGGGATCTACCGATGAAGAAGACACGCAGTCTCCGCTCTCGTGGAGTTTACAGAGAATAATGAATTAGATTAATTAAGAAATGAATGAGATTGGCCGGGCGCGGTGGCTCAAGCCTGTAATCCCAGCACTTTGGGAGGCCGAGACGGGCGGATCACGAGGTCAGGAGATCGAAACCATCCTGGCTAACACGGTGAAACCCCGTCTCTACTAAAAAATACAAAAATCTAGCTGGGCGAGGTGGCGGGCGCCTGTAGTCCCAGCTACTCGGGAGGCTGAGGCAAGAGAATGGCGTAAACCCAGGAGGCGGAGCTTGCAGTGAGCTGAGATCCGGCCACTGCACTCCAGCCTGGGCGGCAGAGCGAGACTCTGTCTCAAAAAAAAAAAAAAAAAAAAAAAGAAATGAATGAGATTAATTGAATGAAATTGCCGGACTGAATGAAGTGAATGTCCCGAATATAAACAATTTGCAAATACAGATAACACTGCATATCTTGTGTTGGCAATACTCCCTTCGCACTTGAGGAAGAAGCACTATGTCTGGGGCCAAGTGTGACCCTTTGTCTGTTGTTGGGGTACCTTTCATTTCGCACTTTCTCCTCTGCTGCTCTCCAGGTCAGACCCAATCCCTCCCTCCTTTGTGCTCAGTGTTGGGTTTATACGCTTTAACTATAGCACTTAATGCAATGATTTCTTTTCAGTGATGATATTTGCAGATGTGTGTTTCTCTCCCCAGTGCATTGTGAGCTCCTTGAGCAACAAAAGGGACAACATATTGGTGAGTTTTCATCACAGGTTTTTGTGTCTAGCTTACCACTCTTGTAAAACAGCTTTCTCAAAGATCACCTCATATCCTCTTAGTTGTTCAAACCAATAATCATGTTTTGGCTTTTAGTTGATCATGTTTTGCCGCGGCTTCGCTTCCTTTCCCTTGTCTTACCTTTCCTTACCCCACACCCTAACCTACTGATGTTTGTGGGCCACCAAATGTGCCCCTAACCACAGATCTAAATTTACCACTCTCTTATTAAAAATCTTCCATGCCTCCTGTGAGAAGATTGCTAATTTGTTCCCCAAATTCATTCTCTCTTTTTTTTTTCTTAGGGATAGAACTTCAGTTTATATCTAGGCACATTGTCCCTCCATTAAAATGAGTACATTCCCCCACTCCCTTTACAACTAGACCCAGCCATGAGACTAACTAAATGAAAATGGAAGTGTTTCATAGTGACCTCTGAGAAGTCACTTTGCTGTTCTGAGCCATTTCAGTAGTTATACCTTACATTATTATTATCTTCAGATATATCTCTCTCAAAGGGGAGGCCAACACATTTTTAAGTAATCATAATATAGGAAAAATTATATATTCCCTAGTAGACTGAGAGTTCCTCTCATAAAGGAACAAAATCCTTGTCTTCCTTTTGCCCCAATGTCTGGCACCTTTCCTGGCATACAGTTGGTCTTCAACAAATGATTGACGGTGCAGGAGTTCCAAATGCCCACTAAGCATAAGGTCAAACAGGCACAAAGTGACAATCAGGCATCAGTGCAGTAGCTCACAGATGAGGGCAGGCGGCAGGTAACCAGCCCTCCCACTCCCTGGTAAGAAAAAGCCTCTTGGAGAAAGATTAATTAGTTTAAATCTGCAAGCTACCTTGAAGATATGGATGTTGGATATTTAGGGCAAGGACAGGCTGGGTTTGGGACAGTAATGTATCTGCCATGATACAAGAGTGTGTAATTAAGTATGTTAATGGATTTTCTGGCCTTCTCTGAAGCATCTGTCTTGGCCAGAGTGGAAGACACAATATTGGACACACTGGGCAATTGATCTCTTTAATAGGACAGAACTTATGCTCCTCTTTATGCCTCAAAAGCTACCATTTCGCCCCATGCCTGATGACATAAACTCCAAAGCCTGGTAATGCACACTCAGGGCACCCTGCCACTGCTACATCATTTGCATCCCTAAACTAGGACAACTTTTTTACCCTTTTCTTTTGAAGTCAGTGGAGATAAATGCATGTGAACTTCTGATTCCTATTTTGATTTGGTGGTGGAAACACGAGAAATGGAAGAAATAATATGTAATGGAATAAATGCCTTTATAAGTACAGTAGCTTCCTTTTGAGCACTCGCAAAGTGAATACTGTGATAAACCTTTTACCTGCATCATCTCATTTCATCTGCACAAAGCCACAAAGACTGTATTATCACAAATATTTTCACAAGTTCACAGAGTTGCCCAAGTTTATACAGACAATAAAAGGCAGAGCCAGCACTGGAACCCAGGGGAGTCTGATTCTGAAACGTATGCCTTTAACTACATTGTCTTCCATGTCATGTACTCCACAGCCCAGTTGGAAGAAACTCCAGCTGCCTGGGAAGCATGAGATTTAAAAAAAACCAACAGCTTTACTAAGACATAATTCACATACCATACAATTCATCCATCTAATTTGTTGTGTTTTAATATATTCACAGAGTTTAGCAACCATCACCATAATCAATTTCAGGACATTTAATCACTTCTAAAAGAAACCCTGTACCCATTAGCAGTTGCTCACCATTTTCCCCACTTACCATCCCTCAACTCTAGCAACTGCTCATCTACTTTCTGTCTATATACATTTGCCTGTTCTGGACAGTTCATATGAAGGGAACCATAAAGCACGTAGCATTTTATGCCTGGCTTCTTCCGCTTACCATAACGTTTTCAAGATTTGTCCATGTTGTATCATATATCACTACTTTATTCCTTTTCACTGCTGAGTAATATTTCATTATATGGATATACCATCTTTTATTTATTCAGTCATCAGCTGATAGGCATTTGGTTTGTTTCTGCTTTCTAGCTATTTCAAATATGTTGCTATGGACATTCCTGTACATATTTTTTGTGTGAATATATGTTTTTAATTCTGTTGGGTGTATACCTAGTAGTACAATTGCTGGCTCATATAAAAACTCTATATTTAACTTTTTGAGGAAACTGCCAGACTGTTTTCCAGAGACTGCACCATATTGCATTTCTGTTAGCAGTGTGTAAGGATTCCAATCTCTCCAAATCCTGGTCAACACTCATTGTGATCTGTCTTCTTTATAATAGCCATCCTAGTGGGTGTGAAGTAGTTCTCATTGTAGTTTTGATATGCATTCTTCTGATGGCTAATGATGCTGAGCATCTTTTCAAGTGCTTATTGGCCGTTTATATCTTCTTTGAATAAATATTCAGATCCTTTGCTTATTTTTATATTGAGGTATCTGTCTTTTCACTATTGAGTTATAAGAGTTCTTCATATACTCTAGAAAGTCTCTTTTTTCTTTTTTTTCTTTCTTTTTTCTTTTCTTTTCTTTTTTTTTTTTTTTTGAGACAAGGCTGTGACCCAGGCTGGAGTGCAGTGTTGTGATCATAGCTCACTGTAGCCTAACACTTCTGGGCTCAAAGGATCCTCCTGCCTCAGCATCCTGAGTAGCTGGGATTACAGGCAGGAGCCACGGTGCCTGTTTGAGTCTCTTGTCAGATATATAATTTGCCAAAATGTTCTCACATTCTGTAGGTGGCAGCATGGACTTTGAGCGACTTAGCTGAGCAACACATTCCCAATAAGGCAAAGGGCTGTGGTCAAGGTCTTATTTCCAAAACCAAGCACTGGCCTGGTTGTGGTCTGATTGTGGAAAGCAAAGGGAAAACAACTCTGACAATGAGAACTGTGTATCTAAGCACAATGTGCATTACTCCCAGGACTAATTGAATGAGTCAAAGGGAAAATTTTCTTTTTTATATGTTTCATTATTTGTGTAGCTTTTATTTGCATTTCTGTTTTATTTTATGTGAAATGGCAAGATAATGAGCAACTTTAGGCACACTGGTGACAGTCCTACACAGTATCTTCTAGCACCACGGGCTTCTCTGTGCACAAGTCCATAAAATCCATGCATTCTGTGTGTTTCTTTAAAGGCTTTCAAATGCCCTTCTATTGCTAATGCCAGGTATCATTTCTTGAGCATTTAACCATGTGCTAGGAGATGAGCTAAGGATTTTCCATGTGAGCTAAGCCTGTTTCACTTTTTAACCCCTCACACTGGATTTTCTTCTGGCCCTGGAGAGTCATGGAAGGTTAGCGTTAGTAATAGGAGGGCGTTTGTTGGGACTTTGGGCAGATTACTTGACCTCATTAAGCCTCCTTTTCTCCTGTTATTTGTGGGGAGGAGAGTAACTATTCCTGCATGATGAAAAACACGAAATCAGATAACATATTAAAAGAACCCAAAACAGCACCTAGCTTCCTACAGTACCTTATTACTTGCTGACCGTGCTGGAGCATGAATCTAGCCTCCTATTTTCTTTCTTTCTTTTTTGAGACAGGGTCTCACTCTGTCACCCAGGCTGGAGTGCAGTGGCATGGTCTTGGCTCGCTACAACCTCTGCCTCCTGGGTTCAAGTGATTCTCGTGCCTCAGCCTCCTGAGTAGCTGAGATTACAGGCATGAGCCACCAAGCATATTTTTTCGTATTTTTGGTAGAGACAGGTTTCACCATGTTGGCCAGGCTGGTCTCAATCTCCTGGCCTCAAGTGACCAGCCCACCTCGGCCTCTCAAAGTGCTGGGATGACAGGCGTGAGCCACTCTGCCCAGCTGAGGCCTCCTGTTTTCAATAACAACACTGACCCAACTAAGCTATACCATCTTGAATTTGAAGACAGATATTTATATTTTCTCTTTAAGGAGTGGCTTGCAGGAGAAGAAATAATAAGGATTTGGGTAAAAATGGAGTTGAATTTGCTGTGTGAGTCACCAGGACACCAAAACAGAAAACTGCAGCCAGTTTTCTGTTTTTTAAAAAAGTTGCTGTATTATTCTTTATGTTTCCAAAGAGTAGGACAAGATTGTCCTGAGGCACTTTCAGTATAGGTGAGGGCTCTATGAACTCCTGCTTTGGCTGTTGCTGGCACCCAGGCCTCTCAATTCAGTCTGTTCACACTCAAGGCTGTTTTAGGGCAGACTTTGATTTACAAGTTAGTCTTACCCTAAGTAGAAATGCAAGTATGACACACAGAGATTAAAAAAATCAGTGGTAAATAGTTTTAGACTAGCTCTAGAACTAAAACAAGAGCTTTAGGGGGTCATAACAGTGAATGCATCATGCAGCATTTGGAAAATTACTGCTGAGGTTGACCCAGAGGAGGGGTTAACTCCACTCTTTTTAAAGGGTCAGGCTGTCTTCACACTCAGTGAAAGACTCAGCTGTTTGAGCTGCCAGGCGTGCCCCACCCAGTGCTCTCCAAGAGCTGTGGGCGGGAACAGCCACTCTACAAGTCACAGGCTGCTTACTTAGGCCGATGCTGCTCAGGGCTTGCCTCTGGTGACTGCAGGAGTTAAGTTTTAAAGGAGAGGGGCTACAACTTGTGTACCTTTCAGTATGCTGTTGCCTCCAGTCTCATCCTGGTTTGACCTGCACTGAGCCTCCCTTTTCAGTCCTGGTCTCGACTCAGAACACTTTCCTGGTGCTTGGCTGCTCCAACTGCCACCAACTCTAGCATCAAAATGTGCCAAGACCTTTACTGCATTTGTTAGATTATTTTCCTTATAACATTGGCACTTTAAATCAGCCAATCCTGTATTATTTAACCAAAAGCATTTGAATTTCCAGCAAACCTTATTTTGTCAACCTTATTTTGGGTATCCCCAATCCCAGTTTCTAAGTGAAGGAACTCAGCCTTAGAAAGATTAAGTGACACTCACGATCACATGTCTAGCTGAGGACAGAGATGAACCTTGACCAGGTTTTCTCACTGCTAAGCCAGGGCTCTGTCCAGGATATAGAGCTGCTTCATGTGAGATTTAGGAGTGTTTGTGAAGTTCTCACAGGGGTTGAATAGGGACCAAGAGAGCCTACTTTGCACAACAAGACATTTTGAAGAGACATCACCCAGTAACATGGAAGACAACATCAGCAGCAGAGTGGGTGACCGGCTGAGTAGGGAGAGCACTAAACCAACAGCTCAGATCCAGCATCGATTTATCTTTTCTCCTTAAACACGTTCCACTCACTACTTCCTTCATTGTGGATAATCATCAGTCCTATGTGTTATTTGACTACCCTCGTTATTAATCTCTTTTTATGTCTCTACTTATTATGGGTGATAATCACAGTACAATGGATTAGTCAGCGCACTTTATGACATGGTGATTAAGGTTTATTAGACTGAAGCATGTTTCTGAGAAGAGCAGTCGTGATGAAATTCATTTATCCTGAGCAGGCTGTCTGGGGGATATGCTCTTCTAACACCCTTGGCACAAGGAGAGGCAGCTGGGGATTGCTGGAAACCGTGAGGGCTTTGCAGTTTTAGGCAGATAGACAGACAGGAGTCCTACCCTGTCCCGGCTACCTCCTAGCTCTGTAACTTTAGGAAAGTTTAGAGGATAAAAATAATACATAATGGTACTTCATAATCATTAAATGAAATCATATAGGTAAGGTACCAAGATAAAGTCACTAACTGATACATTGTAGTTAATATAATGTAGAGGGAAAAACACCAGGTGAGGAGGTAGGTGATTTGGGCGCCAGACCCAGGGGGTCCATCACTTGCTGTGTGCTCTTAGAAAAGTAACCTTGCCTTGCTGAGCGTCAGTTTCCTCACCTGAACAATGGAGCTAATAGTAACCCACCTGGGAAAGTTCTTGTGACGATTAAATGAGGTCATGTATGTAACAGAGGCAGGGGACAGGTGCTCAGTCAGTGCTTTTACTGTGGTCATGAGGACAGAGCCGAGCCCTGAACTCCAGGTCATGTTGCTAAACCTCTGGCCTGCTCTCTGTATGAGGCCTGAGCCCTGCTCCCTCAGCCACAAGTGGATCGCAGCATGTCTCATCCCTGGGACTACATAGATTCTGTCAATGTGTGTTTTTCCAGTGATTGGCTGTTTTTAAAGAAAAAATGAGCTACAGGACTTTCTTATTTGATTTCTTCATCACAATTTTGTTAGTTCAAATAAACAATGTCTGAACGCTGTGCTCATGGAAGAGCATTTCATACATTACATTAACCCAACAAGTTTGTATGTGGTGTGTGATCATGATTTCTGGAGGAAAAAATAATTCTATTGATTTCTCATTTTTAACGAGCCAAGCTTTGGTGGAAATAGTTTGTGAGATGCTGTAACAAGT
Source organism: Theropithecus gelada (assembly GCF_003255815.1). NCBI lineage: Eukaryota > Metazoa > Chordata > Mammalia > Primates > Cercopithecidae > Theropithecus > Theropithecus gelada. The sequence continues at coordinate 117,444,398 of NC_037677.1, read as the reverse complement.
TTAAGGATTTCATAATTTTAGCTGGTCTTTCTCAGAATCCTCCAATTGTTGCAATTAAAAATAAATGCCAGTTTACCACTGTTTCTTTGGATCTCTGAGTATCATACTTGTGTTTCTACTCAGGATAATATTAACTTGTAAATCGGAGTCTTCTCTATAACAGCCTTGAGTGTTGATGTGGTTTGGGTGTTTGTCCCTCTTGTTGAAATGTGATCCTCAGTGTTGGGGGAGAGGCCAGGTGGGAAGTGTTTGGATCATGGGGCTGGATCCTTTGTGAATGGCTTGGTGCTCTCCTAGTGGTCATGAGTTCTCCTTCTATTAGTTCAGGGGAGAGCTGCTTGTTTAAAAATCCTGCCACCTCCTCCCTTTTCTGTCTTACTCCCCCTCTTGCCATGTGACACGCTGCTCTCCTTCACCTTCTGCCATGATTGTAAGCTTCCTGAGGCTCTCACCAAAAGCCAAGCCGACATTGGTGCCATGCTTGTACATGGCACTGCAGAACTGTGAGCCAACATACACCTCTCTGTAAATTACCCAGTCACAGGTATTCCTTTATGGCAACACAAATGGACTGATACAAGTGTGGACAGTGTGAACTGAGTACAAGTGTGAACTGAGAGGCCTGGATGCCAGCATTGGACAGAGCAAGGGCTCATGGCGTCCTAACCTATCATGGAAGTGCCTCAAGACAATCTCATCCTACTCTTTTGAAACATAAGCAACAATATAACAACTTTTTTAAAAAAAGAGAAAAATGCATCCATAATCTTCATTTGCTAATGTGATTATTTTTATATTTACACATTTCCCCCTAGTTCTTATCCAAATGATATATTTTACATATTTATATAATATGCACATATCTTGTTAATTTTTTTCTTTGAATATTCTATCATAATCATATTTATAATCTTTAATCATCATAATTACCATTTGAATGATTTTATCACATTTGTTAGAGTGCATATACAATACTCATTTAGCTCTTCCACTATGACCTAACATTTCAGTTACTTCCAATTTTATTATAATAAAGTTACAGTAGGCATCTGTATACTTCTTGTTGGTTTAATTATTTCCTCAAGATAATTCTCAGAAGTAAGTAGAACTATTTTTTTACTTTTAAAAATATCTATATTTAAGAATAAATAAATACTTGTTGAAAATACAGGTCTTAGAAATGCATAAACACAAAAATTAATTATATTATCACTAGCAAGAATGTCTTCTTTCGACTGTCTTCCTTTAAAATGTATATATGTATTATTTTTATGAAATTGAGGTTATTATATAAAGTACTATTTTTACTCTTCTCTTTCCATTCAATGATTGGATGTAAGTATTTGCAGTATTTTCCTAATTTATCATGTCTTTTATTTTCTGACTTTTTCGAGATACAGAAATTTAACATTTTTAGTGGAATGAAATACACTGACCTTTCATTTAGTGTGTCCTTCATTGCCTGAATGCCAGACTGTCCTTTGACAATATAGTGTTCTATATTTGCAATAACACGTCTGACTATAGGCCATATAAATAATAAATAAATAAATAAATAAATATATAAATAAACTTTATCTGAAGTTTCAGGTGTTTCCAAACCTGGAGCCAGATTTGGAAGGTGCTGGAGGCATTATCCCTCTTTCCCTCTCACCCTGCTCCACTCTCTGGCCTTCAGGGAGCCTGGGCTTCCCAGCCGTACCTTGCCTTCACTGGTCCCTGGGTACCATGATGCAGCTCAACAGGTGGGAGGCTGGGTGCAGGTAGCTGGATACAGTGACCAGACCCACATATCTTTCTCAGGATAAACATAGCCGGGTGGTTGTGGAACAAGCCAATTCCTGAGAATTTGGCTCCTACCTTGAAGGATGGTCTTTTGAGGAGGACCTGTAATACCCAGGGGTTGCCAGTCAAATTAATTAGATAAGTCATACCTGGCTTTGCTTTGTGCCAAGTTCCTCACATTTTTTTTTCATTTGCATGGATAGTTTCAATAGAGAGTAGAGAAGGAAAACAGTAATTAATCCTCCTCATGGCAGAATGTAGTGATTATAAAAATTAATTCCCTGTAGGAATCAGGCTTAAATTTCACTTACATTTTTAAAAGGGAAAACCACTAGAATTCTTGCATAATTGTAGAAAGGGACATCCTATAAAACTTGGTGAGCTGAATAACAATGCCATTTATTGAGAAGCAGCACAGTAAGTAGAATTTTATTTGTGATTATATGTTATATGCAGTACTTAATATAGATCTTGCATATGTACATAGACATATGTTTTACATGAGAGGACTTCAAAAAGCTTATGGAAAATGGAATTAAAAGATAAAAAATATAAACCTGATTTCTCAACATAAGCTCCATCAAGTTCAAGACACTTCGGTAAGTGATGATGCTAGCCATTCAGTCTATCCGTGAGGAACCAAGGGCCGGGGAAATTTAACTATGTCAATGCAGTCTTAAAATTATTAACCCAAGAAAAATAGATGCACTTTAAAGATTTTTTTAAGATTAGGAAACAGAAAAGAAGTCAGCAGAAGCCAAATCAGGACTGCAAAGCAGATGCCTGATGATTTCCCAGCAAAACTCTTGCAAAATTGCGATTGTTTGATGAGAGGAATGAGCAAGGGTATTGTCATGGTGGAAAAGGACCCTCTGGTAAAGCCTTCCCAGGTGTTTTTCTACTAAAGTTTTGGCTCACTTTCTCAAACTAAGCAGATGTTATCATTCTTTGGGCCTCCAGAAAGCAAGCAAAATGCCTTCAGCATTCCAAAAAACCATTGCCATGACCTTTGCTCTTGACCGGTCTGCTTTTGCTTTGACTGAACTATTTCCACCTCTTGGGAGTTATTACTTTCATTATGCTTTGTCTTCAGGATTGTACTGGTAAAACCATGTTTCATCTTCTGTGACAATTCTTCACAGAAATGCTTCAGGATCTTAATCCCACTTGTTTAAAATTCCCGTTGAAAACACTGTTCTTGTCTGTTGCTGATCTGGGTCCAATGGTTTTGGCACCTATCGAGAGGAAAGTTTGCTCAGCTTTAATTTTTTAGTCAGAATTGTGGAAGCTGAACCAGTTGAGGCGGCTATGGTGCTGGGTATTGTTCCTGCTATGAATCATCAGTCCTCCTCAATTAGGGCACACACGAGGTGAACGTTTTCCTAGCAAATTGATGTGGATGGTCTGCTGCTGTGGGTTTCATCTTCACCATGGCCTCATCCCTTCCTAAAATGAATTATCTATTTGTAAACTGATGATTCTTTGGGGGTATTTTTCCCACAAACTTTTCGTAGAGCATCAACAATTTCACCATTCTTCTACCCCGGTTTTGCCATAAATACAATGTTCGCTTGTTCTTCAATTTTAGCAGTATTCACATTCCTCTGATAGGGGTTCTTTTCAAACCAATGTCTTATCCTTCTTAGTGACTCAAACCAAATCCTGCTCAGACATGTTATATAACAAGTCAGTACAAGTTTATTTTGTTGCAAAAAAAAAAAATGAAATCCATGTATAATTTTTTCATAATGTATATTTTTCATGAACTTTTGAAGACTCCTTGTGTATGTGTGTGCATGTGGATGTATGTGGATATATTTATACATATATAATCACACATACAAAAAAATATACTTATATTATATACACATATATACACATACAATGTTTTAGTTCCTACCATAACTTGCCAGCCATCTGGTAAAATGACAGTGAGCTTCAAATATTCTCATTCGTAGCCTTGTTTTTCCTAGATGAGCACCCTCTGGGGGTTCTGGAAGTAGAGGATATGAGTACTGTGAGTTACTATTGAGAGCCAGGGCAGAACAGGTCAACACAATAGCCATTCTCAAAGACATTTATGGTGTCTGTGATTGAGGAATCCATTGGTTCTCTGCTGCGGTTAGCCCATAAGAACAGTCTTTACATGGTAATGTGTTCATGTTAGAGTTATATTGGTATTGCAGAATTTGCATTAGGGTCCATTGATCTACAAAAAGAAGTAGTAGGTGCCTTAATATGATGTAGGTAGTAGGTGCTTCAAAGAAGTAATAATAATGCAACATCAATTTCTAAACAATGGACCCTAATGCAAATTCTGCAATACCAATATAACTCTAACACGAACACATTAGACCATGTAAAGACTGATCTTTCTAAACAATGGGGAAATTGTCCACCACTAAACAGTACCTATTCTTCTAAAACACAGAGCTGGGTGCAGTAAGATTTTCTTTCATCTCTAAAAGTCAAGGGCTCCCAATGGCCTCCTGGGAAATGGTGCTCTACCTCTACCCCATCCATCTTCATTCAAGTTTGCACATATTCATGAAGCATCTGTTAAGTCTAGCACTACAGACTCAACTGTAGTACATGTACCAATCAACAATTAGCGGGGATATGGCAGTGCAGTCAGCAGATGTGGAGACAGGCTTCAGGGGGCTCACATTCAACCAGGACAATGCCACTTTTCTTCCATTGCTGGGCCCCTGTTGATAATCTGCTTCCTTTGCCTGCAACATCCTTTTGTCTTTCTTTGACTTTCTTTTCCTCCATGAAAACCTAGAGTTCTTTCCAGAATCTCAGATTTTGAGGCTTAATACCACTAGTTTTAATGCTGCCATATTATTTCTTTTAAAGAAATACATTTTCTTTATTTTTCTGACTTTAGTATGTATTCATGAATGAAATATTGGTAAATTTTCAAAAATGTATCATGGGGCAGGATGCAGTGGCTCACACCTGTAATCCCAACACTTTGGGAGGCTGAGGTGGGAGGATTGCTTGAGCTCAGTAGTTCGAGATGAGCCTGGGCAACATAGCAAGACTTAATCTCTACTAAAAATTAAAAAAATACAAACATTGCCAGGCATGGTGGTAAGCACCTGTAGTCCCAGCTACTCAGGAGGCTGAGGTGGGAGGATCACTTGAGCTCAGGAATTCGAGGACTGTGTGAGCTATGATGGTGCCACTGCACTCCAGCCTGTGTGACAAAGGAAGACCCTATCTCAAAAAAATAAAAATAAAAAAAAGTACCATTGAAATATTAGTGACAAAAACAACAAAAATGTATAGAAGAAAAAATAACTATTAATCTTATCTAAAGGTAACTATTATATTTTTATCATTTTAAATGTATTGTTTCATCTGCCTGTTCCCTTCTTTAGACCTCTTGGGGACACATATTCATGTCTTATTTATCTTGTGCCCCCCTCTCTGGCTCTGCGACTGTCTCACATAGTAGGCACTCTATACATGTTTGTTGAACTGAACCAGATTAATTAACTTAAATGCTTTTATTGCTACAAAAAAAGAGAAAAAAATGACCATACTAATAATTTTAGGGGAATGTTGGAAAAGAAACATAAATTTCTCCTGCCAAGTAGAGGGATATAATGAAGGCAAAAGAAGTTGAGTATAAAAAGAAAGTATAGTCAAAAAATCAAATCACTCTGTTGAAAACTGCTACAATAAACAGATTACCCTTTGGCAAATCTTTTTAAAAATGAACATTATTAGAAATATGAAGATGTTACAGCAATGAAAACAAAACATTTTTTCATGCATACTTGTATATTATAAATTTGAAAGTCTAAATAAAATGAGTGACTTTTCCAAAAAATACAAATTGCTATCACAATATTTTTTTTTTAATATGAAAGACACAGTAACTAAAGAGGAGTGCATAAAAGGAATACACCTGCCCTCCTCCTCATTGCCCACTGTTCACTTGGGCCAGTTGCGGTGGCTCACGCCTGTAATCTCAGCACTTTGGGAGGCCAAAGCAGGTGGATCACTTGAGGTCAGAAGTTCGAGACCAGCCTGGCTAACATGGCAAAACCCTGTCTCTGCTAATAATACAAAAATTAGCCAGGCACAGTGGTACACATCTATAATCCCAGCTAATTGGGGGGGCTGAGGCAGGAGATTTGCTTGAACCCAGGAGACAGAGGTTGCAGTCAGCCGAGATTGTGCTACTACACTCCAGCCTGGGTGACAAAGCAAGATTCTGTCTTAAAAAAATAATAATAATAAAGGAAAAAAAACTGATTAAATACCATTATCTAGAAAGCAGTGTAAAACCTCTGGCCAAAAGATAGTGTATGTATAAATGTTTCGAGTTACAAAGAACAGAAACTACTCTGGTTAACATAACCAGAAAAAAAGATTCATTGTAAGAGGGTCTGGAAACTAGCACACTCAATGGGAAGACTGGAAAACTAGGTTTGAGCAGGAATGAAAAGGAGGTGAAGCATGACCAAATGAAACTGCACCAGGAATCTGCTCAAGACCCCACTGCTCCCAGCTGGACACTCACTGCTGCTGGCCTTGCCACCGCTGAACATCCTGCTCCTCCTTCCTGCAAGACTCACCTCTACATCACTGGACTCTTTAATCCACAACAGCCAATACACACACACACACACACACACACACACACACGCCTCTGACTGCCTCACTCCTTTGAGTTCAAAGTCCCAGACAGAGTCATCTACTTGGCTGTGCTAGGTCATGAGCCTGACATTCTCACAACATAGAAAATATGTCTGGATTCTCCAAATGAAAAATATCTACCATGGTCTGTTGATTTGGGGGCTCATATATGCTTTTTCCTATATTTATGCTTCTAAATATCACTCCTGCCTAGCAGTTTTATTACCTTTCATGAGTCAAGATGCAGTAGTCTGCTCTCCTAGGAGAGCCTCACCAAAACCCCACTAGTTACTGGGTTAAGTCATATGAAATTGTCATTTTTATAGGTCAGAAAATGGTTGAATGCCATCATTTTCATATGGTTCAGCCTAACAGTACACTTTGCTCCAATTTATTTAATCTAGCAAAACATAGGGTTGTGGATAGGACAATGGGGCTCCTTAGCCCAGTGCCTCCTAGGGACACTTTTCTCACAATTAAGGAAGTTTCCTTTTCTCACAATTAAGGAAGTTTCTAGAACAGAAGGGATGCTGTGTGGGCTACAATGATGTATCCAGTAAGTCATGGAGGATGGTGTTGGCAAAAGCATCATGGGCAGAAGCAACACATCTAAGTCCAGGTAGGAGCACCTATTCCAGTGAGGGAAAAGCTCTGCCCTTCTATGGTGAAAAGCACCTGATATGATCAAGCTGCTGCCAGATTATTACAGCATATTGGGGTTTTAGGTTTGGTTGTCACTGTCATCAAATAGTACTATCAGCTGTGGCACTGCCAAGGCGGTCTTTAGAGAGAAGTCCATGTTGTGGAGCCCACGCACAGCCTCTGCTTCATGAGCAAGCTCTGGGCTGGCCGGGGAGGAGGGCTGACCGACATCCGCACAGTGGCTACCTTTTGAGGGGAATTCTCATGAGTCACAAATATTCTCAAAGTCTGAGTCCAGGCACAGAGATCTATCCACGCATCTCGCCCCCAAGCCTCCTCGTGATACCATCTCAATATCCATTAACAGAGTGAGTAAACTACATTTTCTCCTGCACACTAGCAAGAAACAGCCTTCAACACAGAACAAGGGAGCCCCAGATGAAAGTGGAATTGAACTTTTATTAACTAGCACATGCTATGTCTCCGTCTGTCATTCTTCTGCCTAATTCTCCTATCAGTCTTTCAGAACTTGCCTGAAGAAACATTTCCTCCAGGAAGTTTTCTTCGATGCCTGTTGTAGGTTGTGTTTCTCTGAAGCAGGTGCCAAGATAGGGTTTGGTATGCCAAGTACCAAAAGGCTGGTCTCACTCCCATCATGCCCCTGCAACAGCACCGAGTTTATTTCCCGGCAGCCAGTGAGCAGGGCTGAAAACTTGCCCCGGGCTATAAGCCTCCCAGCTGAGAAGGCAAGCCAATTGACAGTTCCTCAGCTGTCCCATGGAGCCTGCAGAGGCATTCCACCTCCCTCAAAGCGTGTGTGGATTCTCTCAGTTTTTCTGCTATGTTCCTGCAGTAGTTCTTGGAGCAAAAGTTCACAGTGTGAGTCTCCACATGCTGCTGTGTCCGTCTAAGTGGGAGCTGCAAGTTAGTCCTGCCTCCTACCTGCCGTTTTGACCCCGCAGCTGACTTTTGTCTATAGGCTTTGACAACATTAAGGACACATGTGCTCAGAGAGGTCTCCCATCATTTGGAGGTCAGGCCCCCTCACCTGCCATTCTCTCTCCATAACTCATCACTACTGGCACTTTTTTTTTTTTTTTAGTGTAAGTTTGTTTATCTCTTCATCATGTACCTCTTCGCTGAGTGTCTCCCCACTTCAATTGTAAGAGAACCTGTCTCTTGTATTCATGGATATTCTCCAGGGACTAGGTCAGTGATAGGCACATTATAGGTGTTCAACAAACGTTTGTTATATGGATGAATAAATGAAATTGTAAGCTCCTTGCAAACAGAAACCTGTCTCAGGCATCTTTGTGTCTCTAATCTCCAGTAGGCAACCGTGATTTTGTTGAATTCATTTTATGAGCCTTTGTCTCTACTGTTATGTTACCCTTGAAACTCAGCTTCTGTTGCAACAAGCGCTTACCTCAGGGAAAAACAGGGAGTTCCTAAGTGGTGCTGTCTATATATACATTTTTTTTTCAAATATTCATGTAATTTTTTTCCTTTTTGAGATGGAGTCTCGCTCTATCTCTTAGGCTGAAGGCAGTGGCATGATCTAGGCTCACTGCAGGCTCTGCCTCCCGAGTTCAAGTGATTCGCCTACCGCAGCCTCCCGAGTAGATGGGAGGACAGGCGCACACCACCACGCCCAGCTAATTTTGGAATTTTTATTAGAGACAGGGTTTCACCATGTTGGCCAGGCTGGTCTCAAACTCCTGACCTCAAGTGATCAGCCCTCCTCAGCCTCCCAAAGTGCTGGGATTACAGGCATGAGCCACTGCGCCTGACTATATTCATGTGATTTTATTAAACTATGAGGAGACCTCATAGCTGATTTGAAGTACTATGAGTCAGTGTTGAACACGGAATCCTGCTCCTGAGTCTGGACTGCATGCAGTGTGATGATCTGCATCCTTTGTATGTTGTGTGGTTTCATGGTCCATTGTGGAGCTCAGAGTATACAGTTCTTCAGCATATATCTTAAAATCTATCATTTGAGTAACACTTTATTGAGATATAATTCACATATAAAATTTTTGAAGTGATTGAATATACTTACAATATGAGGAGCAGATAATGTAGGTGTCCTGCCCATACCTCCTATCCGACACCTTTACCATCTTTGTGGACAATGGCTCCTGATAAAGGCTTTCTACTCCCAGCTGCTAGTGCTCTGGGGTGCTTAAACAATGACTGAAGTTTACAGAGTGAGGTGGAGTATAACTATTCCAGCTTCCTTCTCAGCTGACTGGGACAACGTTGTCCTCCACTGTTTCCAGAGCTGCTCTGTGGAACCAAGCCATAGGTTCACCTCCATGGGACTTCACTAATATTGCAGCCTGACTTGGCTTCCTTCCCTTTCCAGTCCCACTTCCCATTTCCTAACTGTTTTTCCAGGAACACTGTCTAGTTAATCACTGTCATGAAAGACTCTTGTCTCTGGGTATGCTTGTGGGGAGTCCAGCCTAACACAACACATGGCTCATGGCCATTGTTTCTCTGTGTGATCCAAAGAAAACCTGCATCCCAATCTCATGCCGGATTTGTTCAATATGGATTCCTGAGTCTCATCCAAACACAGTGAGTCAGAATCTCTAGGACTGGGGCACAGAGATCTGCATTTTGAACAAAGCTGATCCCCCATCCCAAGATTCTTCTGCACCCTGGAGTGTGAGGACTGTGGTTCTAGTCTGTACACTTGATGTCAAGATGTTGCAAATGCCCTTGTCTAGATGAAGACTTTACCATACTGCATTAAGGGTCTGCAAGAGAAAACCCAGCAAGGATTCTCAGAACAACCTGAGCAATTTTCCTCACCTGTCTCTCCTGATGAAGGCTCCTACTGCTTCTTATGAGGTGAGGAATATGGAGGTGGGGGTTGAAGAATTGTATTGCAAAGTGTCTTTGTGTTGAAACTGCAATCTAAAAAGGTAAGTGGGCTATTCAGACTTTGAGCTAGTTAGCATTATTGGATGCCTGTCTAGCCATGTATTTCCTGTTTCTTGTCTAATAGAAACCAGACTTGATTCTGCTATCTACCCTTTCCCAAATACTCTCTTGGATCCCTAGAGCCTGACTAATGGTCCTGATGGGTCCAAGGGGTGTTCCTCCCTCTTTATCAGGGATTGGTTCAGGAATTGGCATGTGATATGCAGCTGGTTAATGAGATATGAGAAGCATTTTGCTGGAAATTTCTGGAAACATACTTATTTGAAAGTCTGAAGTCTTCCATAAGAAAGTCACCCTTTCTCTTATTGGATGTGAACAAAGGAGTAGACCTGGTTGCTGCTAGAAGCCACTCTATGACCAACAGGATGCTTTAGGATGCAGTTGAGCCTGGACAGCAGAGCAGAGTCCTGGAAAGAACCTGGGTCTTGATTATACCATGAACCTGATTCTGCCAATTAAACCAAAGCCAACCGTATCTTTTGATGTCCTCTTTGTTAAGCAATGGATCCCCAAATTGTTTAATCAATTTGAGGTGGTTTTCTGTTACTGCAGCTTAAAGCATCCAGATTGACATACTTTGACACTGAAACCAATACACCCTTCAAAAGTTGAACTGTGATGTATAATATTGACATAAGCAGTGTCTGAGGCATTCTTTGATAAGAGCCAGTGAGCAGTCCATACTCCTTGTCAGTGGATGGCATCAGATACAGAAGGCACACCTGCCTCCTATCAGAAAGCATCAGGCTCCTCTGAAGGCAGGAAGCATCTGGCTCCTGCGAAGTCAGGCTCCCATGTGTTCCTGCAGCATCGGAGCTTGGCAGGCGCCGTTTTTGACCAGCATTGCAGCCGCCCAGCTAGAGTCTGGACACTCAGCCTTGAGTTGCTCCACTGCTTTTCTTAGGACCTCATTCTGTTATTGATTTCTCCATTGCTATCTCAACAGGAAGGGCAGGGCAGCAGTCACTGACTTGAGTAGTGCTTTTATTTATATTCATGATTAATTTGTGGAGGCCCAGGGGTAGGACAGCAAGTGAAAAGCTGTTGCCTGGGAAATGAGATTCTTTTTGGACCTTTCTGAGAAACATTGAGTTTTTGATGTTTCACACAAAAAAACTGAGCTTCATCTAAGAGCTGAGCCACCAGGGAAACCTCCTCTGTCAGGCTAGAATGCAGGACTTCAGAGCCTAAAGTCATTGTTGACTTTTTACTCTGCCTAAATGTTTTCAAACTGGCTTGAGAGAAAATTGGCACTCTCCTCTGAAAGTTAGATCCACTCGTAATAAACTCCACACTGACAGAAAATTCCTATCAGCAGCAGATTCAGGGGGACCCCAGCCGGCTCTGCCTCTCCATCCTCCCTGGCTGGTGTTGGCTTACTCTGTGGCATGTTCCTCTTTTGTGGGCCCTCACAGAGAGGATATCTGTGGGACCTGGAGAGGGTAGGATTATATACCATGGAAGAACTCCCTGTTTTCCCTTGCAGTAAAAGCTTGTTGCAACAGAAGCTGAATTTCAAGGGTAGCATAACAGTAGGTTTAATAAAATATTAAAAACCATGCCACCCCAGATGAATACAGGGATGCTTAGATCAAATAAAAAGATGCTCCAAATCAGAATTTTGGTTGCAGGGGACAGAAAACCAACTCAAAGTAGCTTTGACAAAAAGAGAATTCTTTGGCTCACAGAATCCAAGAAAGGAAAACTTCAGAACAGAGAGGGGCACAGGTGAGACAATTGGAACTAGGGAGTCAAGTACAGACTAAACTCTGCTTCTCTCCTTTCTGCTTCTCTCTCAGTGTTGGCTTTTTTCTCTCTTGCTGCAGACTATTTTTCACCAGATGGCTGGCAAGGTGATTGTCAGCATGTTTTGAGCTATATCTCATTGCTTCCTATAACTCTTTCCCAATTTCAGAACATCTCATGAAGAACTCGAACTCACCCACTTGGATCAGGTACTTGAAAGAACCTGTTTGGCCAAGGAAAGCCAGAGAACCCATATAGCCATGTGGATAGGGAAATGTTTCTGGAAGAAGGAAAGGGTTCAGCAGACAATCCCTGAAAGGCTCACTCTGCAGAGCCTTGACCACATAGGAGAATCAGTCAGCAACCATCACAGCTAGAATTCACTGTGAAGATCACCTTTTCCAGGTAACCAGGAATCAGACTGACCAAGGGATATCAATGGTCACACAACACATTAGGGGGAGAGGAGAGACTAGTACTGAGGTCTCTTGGAGTTGTATTTTTTGTTTTTCTCTCTATATACTAGAAATACAGTAAAGAAAGTTGAGTGTGTTTGTCCTCAAAAGAAATGTACTTCTCAATTTTTTGTGAATCCCATGACATAGAAATTTGTAGACTGTGGTGACTTGTTATTGTTATTGCTGTTGAAAGAGGAATTGAGAATCTCTACCTTCTTCTATGTTAGAAAGGAGGAGAAGTGGGGGATGCTCCCATAATCCAGGTGCTGTGCTCAGGGCTTCACATTTGTCATCCCATTTAATTCTCACAGCACACTATGAGCAGGCATCCGCATTTTACGATGAGGAAACTGAGGCTCAGTAAAATAAGGTAACTTGCCTAACATCTCCTAGTGAGTAATGCTGGGGCTTGCTGGCAGGCAGCAGGTTAGAGATCCTTTCCATGGACCCCCCATGTGTGTGGGGTGGGGATAGAGGCAGTTGGCTGAGAATCTGCTCAGTTCTGATGTGACTGCCATCCCTGCTATAGACTCCTAATGAATCTCTGAGGGATGTTTATTATTAAGAGTTGCCTGTCCTCTATTCTCCCTGTCCCAGCAGGAAAGACAGCAGCCCTGGGAAGAGAGTCCAGGTAACTAGAAGCCACCTTCAGTCTAGGGTCTAGAATTGGCCTGAGGAGACCCTTACCACACCCACCATATTGCCTGGGCCTTGAGCTCAGCAGCACCCATACAAACCATTGTTTGGAATGTTATCGGTATCTTCTCTCTTAACAAGGCGTAGGCCAAACCTTTTTTTTTCTTCTTCTTCAAAATTCAGATATTTGGCTTTCAACCATAAGCACATCATAATGAAAGTGGTGGGTTATCCAGATGGGGCCTTTTTGCAGTTTTCCCAATATTACAATATGTATTTATTCCCTTCATAGTCTACGAAGAGGCTAAATTCTTTCATAATGTCACCTTGTGACAAAGCCGACAATGCTAATGAAATCACTCTTCTCCCTATTGCCCCCTCCCCCAGAGCAGTCATATCTTATCATTGAATCGCAGAAACTCTTCACACAAAATCACCTGAAGTGCTTTGGGGGACGGTATTGTAAGGATGAATTTGTGCCGTGAGTGTGAAATTCAATTTCTATATTTTCACCTGGTTGTCCAAGTATAAGAAGGCTTTTCCAGTGTTTAATGGAGCTGTTTATCTGTAAATATAAGCACTAATGCAATGTGACTTGCACGGATCTGGAAGCTGCCCTTTTTTTCTCTGGCATGAGTACCCAGTAAACAAATAAAAGGACTCTGGAATCAGGCAGAATTGCAAATGGCCTCTTTTCTCATGGAGAAGGTGAATCTCCAAGGAACCATAGAAATGAGCCAGACTGTACAATCTCATTGTCAAGGCACTTTGATGCCTAATCTGGAACATTCTCTTCTGAATTCTGATTCAGTGCTTCTGAATTCTGGTAATAGAAGCCCTTTAAGATCAAGAATGTCTGGAATTTAGATGTAGAAGAAAGCCTGGCCACAATGATAGCTCTATTCCAGTAATCCTATAGAAATTACTGCTGCTGCTGTTATTATTGCATCAATCTCTTATGTAGAAACTTGCAAACTGTTTTAGAATCATTTCATGCAAAAAAACAAGTGCTGACTATTGTTAAAGAGGGTTCAAAAATTGCTGACAACTAAAGAAAGACTGTGATGAGGAAGTAAATAACCGAAGTAACAACCAAGGCTAATTATAGAAATCTGAGAAGAGATGTTGCATGTAATAATGATGGTAGTAGCTAACACTGCATAGTGTATGCTGTGTACTAAGTGGATTGTATCACTGAACTTATTTAAGCGTTAACCACCTGAAGAGGCAGGCATTACTGTGATTCTCATTTTATAGATGAGGAAACTGAGGCATAGAGACTTATTCAAGGTCACACACCTTTTTATGCAACCTCTGTTGTTTTTGCCTGGTTAATACCCATGTCTGCTTTTGGCATGAATGCCACATTTATCTTTGGGGAAACCACTCACCCACCCCCACTCTCATTGCCTTGGTTTGCCTGGGGTCACCAGCTCCCTCCCTCTGTGTCCTCCAGGGCTACTGCCAGTGTGTACGTGACTCAGGTCTAGGCCATCAGCATATTCCACCCACTCTGGCCACAATGGATGGCTCAGGGATGGCCACAGACACAGTCGAGCTGCAAACTTATGTAAAATGTTGAGAAAAGAGAATTTCTCTTTGGGCTGAACTCAAAGCTGGGAGCATGTAGGTCTGGGGTTACAGGACCCTCAAGTGGAGAAGGCAGCCTGAGAGTGGAGTTACCCAGAGAAAAGCAGAGCTGCAGAAGGAGAGACCTTGGGCAATGATATTGTCGAGGTCCTGGATTCAGCCATTCCCAAAGTCTGCACTGATGAGACTTGTCCCACTTAAAAAAAAAAAAAAGAATAATCCAGTGATTTTTAAACGTTTGCAAGGTTGTACAATCATCAATACTATTCTTTTTTTTTTTTTTTTTAGACAGGGTCTGGCTCTGTTACCCAGGCTCGAGTGCAGTGGTGCAATCTTGGATCACTATAGTCTCTGCCTCCCAGGATCAAGTTGTCCTCCCACCTCAGCCTCCCAAGTAGCTGGGACTGTAGGCAGCATTGCTATGCCCTGCTAATTTTTTATTTTTATTTTTATTTTTGTAGAGATGGGGTCTCATAATGTTGCTCAGGCTGGTCTTGAACTCCTGGGCTCAAGTGATCTACCTGCTTTGGCCTCCCAAAATACTGGGATTATAGGTGTAAGGCACCATGGCTGGCCCAATTCTTCAAAAGTTTCATTTTTCATTACCCCAAAAGCAACTCCGTACTCATTAGCAGTCACTCTCTATTTCCGCCGTCCTGTCAGCCCTTTGCAACGTCTAATCTACTTTCTGTCTCTCTGTATTGCCCTATCCTGGACATTTCATGTAAATTGAATCATAAATAGGCAGCCTTTTGTGTTCAGCTTCTTTCATTTACCATGTTTTCAAGGTTCATCCATGTTGTAGCATGTATCAGTACTTTCTTTTTATGACTGAAAATAATATTCCATTGTATATTTATATCACACTTATATTTATCTGTTCTTCTACTGATGGACATTTCATTGTTTCCATTTGTTTGGCTATTTAAAATAATGTTGCTGCATAAATTCCTGTACAATTTTTGTGTGTGTGTGAACATCAGGTTTCATTCCTCCTGCTTATACCTAAGAGTAGAAATGCTAACTCTTAGGGTAATTCTATGTTGAGACTTTTGAGAAACTACCAGATTATTTTCCAAACTGACAGAACCATTTTACATTCCAACCAGCAGTCTAAGAGGATTCCAGTTTCTCCACATTCTCACCAACACCTGCTATTCTCTGGCTTTTTTATTTAGCCATTCTAGGAAATGTGAAGTGACATACCATTGTGATTTTCATTTCCATTTCCCTGATTACAGTAATGTTGAGCATCTTTTTAGTGTTTATTGGCCACTTGCATATCTTCCTTGGGGAAATGTCTGTCTAAATCATCTGCCCATTTTAAAATTGGGTTATTTTCATGTTTTTATTGTTAAGTTGTAAGAGTTCTTTTTATATTCTGGATACTAGACCATTAGCAGGTATATGATTTGCAAAATTTTATCCTGCTCTAGTATGTCTTCTTACTTACTTGCTAATGTCCCTTGACACACAAAAGTTTAATTTTGATGAAGTTTAACTTACTTATTTTTCTTTAGTTGCTTGTGTATTGTGTCATATCTTAATTGATATGTGCCTTAAGTGCTTGATCCATTGTCATGAGATTTACAACTATGTCTTCTTCTAAGAGTTTTATAGTTTTAGCTCTTACATTTATATCTTTGACTTATTTTGAATACATTTTTACATATGATATAAGGTAGGGGTCGCAATTCATTAGTTTACTTGCATACATTTAGCCGTTCTAGCACTATTTGTTGAAAAGACTGTTCTTTTTTCCCCTTTGAATTGTCTTGGCACTCTGGTCAAAATAAATAAATAAATAAATAAATAAGATCCAATGACCATAAATGTGAGGGTTTATTTCTGGGCTCTCAGTTATATGCCATTGATATATCTCTCTGTATGCCTGTACAACACTGACTTGATTAATGTAGCTTTATACCAATTTTTGAAATTGAGAAGTGCAAGTCTTCCAAATTTGTTCTTCTTTCAAGAGTGTGTTGGCTATTTTGGGCCCCTTTAACTTCCATATTAATTTTAGGATGAGCTTGTCAATTTCTGCAAAGAAGCCAGGTTGGATTTTGATAAGAATTGCATTGAATCTGTAGATCAAATTGGGGGGTATTGGCATCTTAACAACGCTAAGTCTTCCAATCCCTAAATATGCATGAGATGTCTTTCAATTCATTTAGGTGTTTAATTTCTTTCAACAATGCTTTTAGTTTTTAATGCATAAGTCTTTTTTAACTCTTTTGTTAGATTCCATAAGTATTTTATTCTTTTTGATATTCTGACAAATAAAATGTTTTCTTAATTTCATTTTGTATTGTTCATTGGAAGCATATAGAAATACAACTTAGTTTTATACATTAGTCACATATCCTACAAACTCACTTATTTACAAGCTCTAATAGTCTTTTTGTGTGGGTTTATTAAGGTTTTCTATTTACATCATCATGTCATCTGCAAATAGATACAGTTTTGCTTCTTCCTTTCCAACCTGGATATCTTTTATTTCTTTTGTCTAATTGATATGCCTGGATTTAAATCCCTGTTCCTCCATTTATTATCTCTGTGTCTCTGACAAATCATTCAACTTTGCTGAGTTTTCTCACCTGCAGAAGGCAGATTATAATAATTCTTAGTCTAGTAAGGATTAAATAAGGTGATGTTTCTAGAAAACGTGGTGCATACCACTGGTAAATTTAGCTGAGATGATTCTAGATGGCACACATACATTATTAAATAACAATGCATTTCAGCAAGAATGTAATTCCCCTTTCAACTTTCTTTCATATTTTTTTAGAATGACTTTAGGAGGAAACTTCAATTTGGCCTACACAGATCTTCTCCGACTCTATCAATGTCTTTATTGATACAGAGAGAACAGATCTGGGATCAGAGTTTTTGGCAGGCATCAATATCCATCTGCTACTTTCTTTATGGATGCCTGTTATATATGGCAAGCTATGTTGATTTCCCTCTTATCATTTATCATACAAATTTAATTAAACCAAAAATGTGGAACAATGTCGATTCATCATTGATATGGTGGAGATGGTACCTAAATGAAAGAATTCTGGGAAACATCTAAATAAATTAATGTATGTAAAAACATGGCCAAATAGCAGCTGCTCATTAAAAGACTTTTGACTCTAAACCTATCATGTGTCTCAACTTCTCCACTTGTAAAGGAGAAGACCATGAATCAAGAAGTCATGTTGACAAGGCATGGCCAAATCGTTGATGTGACTCGTAAATTTAAAATAGAATCATCATTCAGGCTCTTGCCTCAGATCTTTATCTTTTTGGCTTCCATCCCTGCCTTGGGCAAGTTTGTCTTTATGAAGATCCTCTCTCCACTGAGGATAATTCATGCTCAGAGATGTCTACTTTGTTACATATAAACACAATTAGAAATCAGAGAGTCAACTCTGAAAGTGGCAATAACAGATGGAGGGTCATGCCAGGTGCGGTGGCTCACATCTGTAATCCCAGGACTTTGGGAGGCTGAGGCGGGCAGATCACCAGAGGTCGGGAGTTTGAGACCAGCCTGACTAACATGGAGAAACCCTGTCTCTACTAAAAATACAAAATTAGCTGGGTGTGGTGGCGGGCACCTGTAGTCCCAGCTACTTGGGAGGCTGAGGCAGGAGAATGGGGAGAATGGCGTGAACCTGGGAGGTGGAGCTTGTGGTGAGCTGAGAACATGCTATTGCACTCCAACCTGGGTGGCAGAGTGAGACTCCATCTCAAAAAAAAAAAAAAAAAAAAAAAAAAAAAAAAAAAAAAAAAAGATGGAGGGTGATATGTGACTCTGATGGTGGGTAGGACCTTGCCACCCCTGTGGTCTAGATAAGATTGCCTCTGAATTCCCAACACAAAGCCTCTACAATCATTCCTGCAATTACTGATGGATGTAGAGTCCTCAGGCTGCAACCCCTGCCCCTGGGCCCCTGCTTTAGGGTGTGTTGATTCCATACCACCTGATGATTCAGGTGATTGATTCAGAGCTAATTTGGCACTTAGCTCTGGTTTAATGTTTTGAGATTTTTCCCTTAAACTCCACTCACACAAAAAAGTTACTAGCAGAATCAACTTGACTGATAAGCTGAGGGAGAGATAAAGGAGGTAATATTGTAACCCCACAAACAGCCCCAACATTTACACCAAGCTTCTCTGCTTGAAAATGGTCCACCACCACTGCGGGACTCTCCTGTGGCTCTCCCTCCCACTGCTGGTCCCAGCCCTATCCCACTGACTTCTCCCCCTGCCCACACCTCTGCTCCTTTTCTCTGTCCCTCTCTCTTCTCTTTCCATTTCTCAGCTTACTT
Organism: Theropithecus gelada; assembly: GCF_003255815.1. NCBI lineage: Eukaryota > Metazoa > Chordata > Mammalia > Primates > Cercopithecidae > Theropithecus > Theropithecus gelada. The sequence continues at coordinate 117,425,617 of NC_037677.1, read as the reverse complement.
CTCTCCACAGAAGCCCCAAAAGAAGCCAGTGGTGTAACTCTGAGTCCAAAAATGAAGACCTGACAACTCAGGTTTTGGAGTTGCAGGGAGCCACTGGTGCAAGGATCAGAGTCCAAAGGCTGGAGAATCTGGAGTTCTGATTTCGAAGACAGGACAAGTGTGTAAAAGCTCTGCAAGAGAGAGCCAGAAGTTGCCTTCTTCCACCTTTTCTTTCCATCCAAGGCTCTAGCTGATTGGATGGTGCCCGCCCACATTACAGATGGATCTTTCCCACTCACTGCTCCACCTCATGCACCAATTTCCTCGGCAAACACCCCCGTAGACACACCTGGGGCAGCCTAATCATTCAAACCAAATACCAAACCACCTAGGTTTCCCTTTTAGCAGAAAAGAGAGATACTTAGTGCCTACTGAAGCATTCTTAATGAAGTGACTGAGAATAAGCAATGCTTTACCAGCTATCTGGATGTATCCCTTAGTCCAGTCAAGGTGACACCCCAAATCAACTATCACACTGGGGATTTTAAAAAATCCAGGCCGGGCGCGGTGGCTCAAGCCTGTAATCCCAGCACTTTGAGAGGCCGAGATGGGCGGATCACGAGGTCAGGAGATCGAGACCATCCTGGCTAACACGGTGAAACCCCGTCTCTACTAAAAAAATACAAAATAACTAGCCGGACGAGGTGGCGGGCGCCTGTAGTCCCAGCTACTTGGGAGGCTGAGGCAGGAGAATGGCGTGAACCCGGGAGGCGGAGCTTGCAGTGAGCTGAGATCCGGCCACTGCACTCCAGCCTGGGCAACAGAGCAAGACTCCGTCTCAAAAAAAAACCAAAACAAACAAACAAACAAAAAATCCATTTTACAGATGAGGAAACTGAGGTTCAAAAACATCAACTTGCACAAGGTTACACAGAAAGTGACAGGGCCACATTCAAACCTAAACCTGTCTGACTGTAAATCTTGAGCTCATGACCACCAACCCATTCTTTCAAATGCTAAAGGTAAGCATTTCTCACTCCCTGATTTTGCGTGCTGTTTCAGGTCCCATCACTGTCCGAGGTAGAATTGACACAGATTTGTACACTGAATCCTACTTGTACAAAGCACTAAAATGGTGGTTCTCATACAGGGACTGTCTGGAAATGTATTTGGTTGTCACAAATTGGGAGAGAGTGGGGAGGTGCTGCTGGCCCCTAGCAAGTAGAGGCCAGGGATGCTACTAAACATCTTACAATGCATATGACTCCCGCCCCCGACCCCTCCTCCCCAACCACCAAAGAATTATCCAGCTCCAATGTCAATAGTGCTGAGGTTGAGAACCCCTGTATTTCATAAACTACCACTTGGATTCTAAGTAAAAATAGCACAATCACACTCTTTTGCCCCCTCTTGATGTAGTGTGGCATTTGCCAAGGAAGCAAAGTGCAGTCTTGGAGCCAGCCCACAGATGCTGACTCTAAAATGAATGGCTTCTCAAAGATCCCACTGGGTGGGTGGACCAGATATTTTATTCTGCAAACCAGGACACTGTGAAAGGAGACATTAATTATAATTACTCCATGACAACAGGCATAAACCTGGAAGAATGCTCTCCCCCCAACCTGAGTTTCACTGGTGAAAACATGTTAATTGCAGAAGCCAGTGCGGCAGAAAGGATCAAATGCTGCAGCATGTGTCTTGGCAATGTCTTCAAACTCTCCCAACGTAAATGTGCATATTCCCATCAATAACTCAAAACCAGATTAGATTTCCAAAGGCCCTTCCCAGGTCCCTCTGCTCTCCACGAGGGTGACACTTAGCGCCATCTGTTGGTGTTGTGCAGAGCTGAAAAGCTTTTGCTCTGCAGCCAGTTTCGCTGCTAGTTTTGAAAGTTCATCATTTGAACATTGGCAAGCCAAGGATCTTCTATAGTTCAATTTGTCTTGGCCAACACCCTGCCAGAGAAGTCATGTGTCATGGTTGTTTTGGATAGTAAAGCAAGTGGGCAGGTCTGGAATCTGAGTCTCTAGGTGCATTACTGAGCCCAGTTATTCTTTATGTCAAAAGAAGAGGCAAGTGGTGACACGTGTTAAATACATCCCTATGGGTATAACTAGATTTCAAGAAAAACTTGAAAATTTTTTTTTACTACAACCTAACAACCGTAACTGGGTAGTTAGGTGACTGAGGTGTGTGCCAACAGTACTCCACCTGCTTCTTCCACTCAAGAGGGCATATCCAAATGGAAATGAGTAGAAGTAATTTTATTATAAGGATACCATTGGATACTCTCTACTTTATTATAAAGAGATTTATTCACAGACTTTAGTGACAGCAATCGCCTGTGACCTGCCTCATAATCTACCATGACTCACCAGTGTATTGGACACCATGCTTGGGAATGGGGCTCCCTTTCACAGTGCTCTGTCTCTGGGGAAATAAATACAAACAGCAAGAAGTAAAGTAGAGCACTCCCTGTACTTCGGGTCTTCTAATGGTTTTTCTTGTTTTGAATTCAAAGTCCAATTTCCTGGTTAAAGCTCATGAGTTTTAGGTAGATAACAGGAGATACATGGGGCACTAGGGAGGTCTGAAGTGGCCATGTGCAAACCAATCATGGAAAGATGGACTGGTGGACAGGACACACACATGAAGGATAAAGAGGCCACAACAGGGTGACGTTTTTTGATAAGGAGTGGGCTAGGCCGGGCACGGTGGCTCACCTCTGCAATCCCAGCACTTTGGGAAGCCGAGGCAGGTGGATCACCTGAGGTCGGGAGTTTGAGACCAACCTGACCAACACGGAGAAACCCCATCTCTACTAAAAATACAAAATTAGCTGGGTGTGTTGGTGCATGCCTGTAATCCTAGCTACTCGGGAGGTTGAGGCAGAAGAATCGCTTGAACCCAGGAGGCGGAGTTTGCAGTGAGCCAAGATTGTGCCATTGCACTCCAGCCTGGGCAACAAGAGCAAAACTCCGTCTCAAAAAGGGAAGGGAAGGGAGGGGAAGGGGAAGGGAGGGAAGGGAGGGAAGGGGCGGGCTCCCACTCCCATCTCCCATCTGCAGGACAGGATACTGATAAAGTAAAAGGTTAGGTTGAGAGGTTGATGCAGGGCTTTATCAATGATCTGTCTGATGCTGCAATTAGTAGAGGGAAATAAGCGTGCTGTGTTTCTTTCCTTTAGAGAGATGGTGGCAGCTGTAGGCAGAGAGTGGCCCACTGACAACCAGAAGAGGAAGACAAATGATCCTGGCACCTCAGAGAATTTCTAATGGAGTTTTCTCCTCTGCATTCCATTTTTCCTTGCCACAGATCCTGAGTTCCCTCTCTTGCTGGCTGAAATACATTCCTTTCTGTTGGCAGACACAAATTTGACAGTGCGGTGAGCTGTGGGCTATGATTCAACCTGATAGGCACCCAGGGTTCTGAATGAAAGCCAGGAATGGCTGGGGTGGGAGTGCAAACCATGGAGCTGAGTGGGCCTTCCGGAGTTCTAGAGGGGCCCAGAGGCCTCTGCAGGGCTGGACTGTACATTGTCTATCTTCCTCTTGTCTCCCATCCACATGGACTTCTCTGTTTTCTTTTCATCCTATTCCCATCCCTGTTTCACGTCTCCCCCACCATCCACAGCACAGAAGGCTTCTCTGTCTCCCTGTTATCCCACTCCCATCTCTGCCTAACCTCCTGCCACCTCTCAGCACAGCTATAGCACTTCAGGAATCTCCTCAATTGACTTCTGATTGGGGTTGGGGAAGACGTGTCTCTCTCTGTAGCAACTGCTGCTCACCTAAGGCAAGGAAGCTTGGACAAAAAATGAGTCTGGAGACATCAGCCTGTTGGAGCTCAGCTTGCAGAGTTAAAAGCACATCTTGTCAGAATCAATGAATGGGTAGTGGGTATGAGTCTTACCCTACATCTGTGCACGTGATAAATGTCAGAGTGTTTTTATTTTTCTAAATCCACTTTAATCTGTTCTGAGCTCCCACCAACCAGACTCATTGGAAACTTAGTCTTGGTCATAAGATACGGGTTTTGCTTCTCCGCTTCTGAGTTGTACGCAAGCCTAGAAAATATGGGCAGAGTCCAGGATATTTACAGAGGGCTCCTCCAGTCTGTGGCTCATATTCTTTATTTAAGAAGTACAGCTCAGTGCCCTGAGGGTGGGTAGCTGCAGGGCTTCCTTGGCAGGCTTCATGTGGAGTCTTTTCTGGGCCTGGGAGGCTCACTCCTGACTCATTTCATAGGAAGTCCTACCAAGGCCCTATCCACAGTCCCAATCCCAGTGTGCTTCCTGGGAACAGGACATGGGTTCCTACTATCCATGCAAGGCCTCTTGAAACCTGGGGAAGCTTGAATTGACCTCATTCCCTATCTGTGGTTTCAGCATCACCTTACTCCTCAAATTTTACCTGAACCCTTCCCTTATCTGTGACCTTCCAGCATAATTGTTGTGTGAGTCCAGATTTTTGTTAAAGACCAAGCTGTCAGCAAAGTCCAGTTCCTTCAGAGGGCTGTGAGGGAGAATCTGCCCATGCTTGTCCCCCGGCCCCTGGTGGTCTGCCAGCAATCATGGGTGCTCCTTAGCTGGTGCTACATCACCCTGACCTCCGCCTTCATCTTCATGTAGCCTTCTCCCCAGGTGCTTGTCTGTGTCCAAATCTCACCTTTTTATAAGGACACCAGTCAGCTGGGATGAGGGGCTCATCCTACTCTAGTATGACCTCATCTTAACAAAGTACATCTTCAATGACCCTATTTCCAAATAAAGTCTTAGGTTTTGGGGGTTGGGGCTTCAGCATATGAATTTTGAGGTGGGGGTGGACACAGAATTGAATTCACAACAGTGATCAGTTTTCCCCAATTTGTCTGAGACTGTTTTGGTTTTAAAACTGAAAGTCTCATGTCCCTGGAAACTTCCTCAGTCCCAAGCAGACCAGGACAACTTAGTTGGGGACAATGCCAAAATAGTAATCAAAAACTAATTCTTGGTGACTTTTTGCTGTATAGGTTTCTCAGGAACTTCAAAGGAAAGGCTGGCCAGGGACACACACATTTGGGTGTTCCTGGGTTCTTAGATGAATGTCACTTCTTAAACTCTTGACACACTGCAGATGTTCACTAAGCATTGATGGAAATGGAGAGAAGTTTCAAAGAGAAGAGAGCTCAGATTTGGGATATGGTACAAATGTGGAGGCAAACAGGCAAACTTGCTGCTGTTTAAAAGTTAGGTTTTAGAAAGCTTGTGTAGATGACTCCCAAGGGGTCCCTGTGTGATATGACATGATCTTGAAACAATTCCCTCAAAGCAAGTTTTCTGATTACTGAACCAGCTAATAGAGTAATCAAAATAAACTCTTTCACAAAAGTCACTATCATTTGTGAGCAGGGGAATAATTTCAGAAAAAGGTATGATTTTGACAAATTACAGCAGCTGCTCTTATTAAATAAACATTCTCTTTTCATAAGGCCAAAGATGCATCACAGCTCAGATGAGACACAGTTGATTAAAAAGCATATTGTTTACAGTCTGTTGATAATACTATTTCTCAAGCAACAATTGGATATAGAGTAAGATTTATAGGAACTCCAAATACTTGAACTAGAATAGATTTGCTCTCCATTACCCAGAAATTTATGCTCCTTTCCATATTGCTAGCAGCCCAATCCCAAAAGACAGTTTTCCTAGTTTTAATTAAAACATCAGAAAAGTTGGTCTATGGCAACCAAGATACCTATTCTACAGATGGAAAAATGGAGGTGCTTAGTGCCTTGTAGAAATGTGATTAGGGAGCTGGACAGAAGCAGAGTCATCTCTGACCTCAGCTTCAGAGTTCTAGGGAGTCCAGCTGCGCTTTCCCATCATTGCTTCAAGAGGTAACTGACTTGATATTTTCTGTGGACCCTGGGCATTCACCCCTGCAGCCAAGGGCTCTCGTCTTCAGCAGTGTTCAACCTGTGCCATCTGTTCTCCCTGATGAATGATTATTAGTGAATATTTGGCTTTGCACTCTTTAGTTTTGAAATCATTACGGTGTTTGCTCCTTTCTAATGAGTAACCACCACCTGCGGTTGGAAGTCAGCCCAAAGGATCTGGCTGGGTTTTATCACCGCTCCATGTTCTGTTTCATGCAATGAAGCAGAAACGCCGTCATCATGTAAAGAGCTCTCCAGTTGACACACTCATCTGTCTTTCATTTTCACTTGTCTCTCCTTCATGCAGGGAGACAGTCACAGGGAATCAACTGAGAGAGGCAGGAAGCGAGGTAGCCAAGAACTGCATGGTGAGAAGGAGCACATTAGGCTTGGAGGGCGCTGGCTGCTCTTTGGTTCTGCTGCACTGAATAAAAGCCACTCAGAGAGTGAGCTTTTATCTATATCTATCTATCTATCTATCTATCTATCTATCTATCTATCTGTCTATCTATCTATTTTATTTGTATTGAAATATAATTCACACACCATAAAAGTTAAGTGGGAGCTAAATGATGAGAACTCATGTACACACAGAGGGCAACAACACACACTGGGACTTGTTGGAGGGTAGAGGATGGGAGGAGGGAGAGGATGACGAAAAATAATGAGTACTAGGCTTAATACCTGGGTGACAAAATAATCTGTACAACAAACCCCCATGACCCAACTTTACCTATGTAACAAACCTGCACTTGCACCCCTGAGCTTAAAATAAAAGCTAAAAAAAGAAAATAACATGTCATCCACTACATTAAGATTCAGGCATTGACTGCAGAGTTTACTCTCTAAGGATGCTACTGCTCTGCGCCTCAAATGTAAAAGTTTTTTTTTTTTTTCTTTCAAAATTCAACATCCATTCATTAAAAAAACAGCAATCTAAAAACAGGAAAAAACAGCATTACCTGATAAAGAGTCTCTGCCTAAAATGTACAGAACTATCATACCTGAAGGGTGCAACATTGCATATGTTCCCTCTGAAGTTAGGAATAAAATTTTCCTTGCTTTCATCACTGCTTCGATTCAACATTGCAAAAAAATAAAAAATAAAAAATAAAAAAAGATTTTAAGTCAGTGCAGTAAAATAAATAAAATGTGTAAGACTTATAAAGCTAGAAACAAAATTGCTGTTATTTTATTTTGCTGTTATTGTAGACAAAATTTTGTTGACACAAAAATTTCAAGTGGAGCTATAAAAAAGCTGCTGAGAAATAGGACATTTCTACATGGTGGCTGGATAGATCAGTATAAAAATGAATACTGTTCTTATTTCCTAGGAACTATTAATTAGAAAATGCAATTAAAAAAAACACACTAAACTTGATATTTGTAACAGATATTTGCAGATACAACAAAATTTTTTAAAAACTGTATTGAAAGATTTAGAAAGAGATATAAATACCAGTTCATTGGCAGGAAGATTTAATATTATAAAGAAGACATATCACTTCTACACTTTCATTGTTAGTCTAATAAAAATCCTAACAAGACTTTTCTCAGAATTGGACAAGCTGATCCTAAAGCCTTATATAAGAGTAAAGAGTGAAAAAATTCCCAGACAAATTTAAAGGAAGCAGCCATCTGTGTGGTAAGGGAGAAAGCTGGGATGGGGAACAAAATTTTTCTTACTAGATAGCAAAGCTTACTGTATTAGTTCATTTTCACACTGGTATAAAGATTGCCTGAGACTGGGTAATTTATAAAGGAAAAAGGTTTAATTGACTCACAGTTCAGCATGTCTGAGGAAGCCTCAGGAAACTTACAATCATGGTAGGTGAAGGGGAAGCAAGGCACCTTCTTCACAAGACAGCAGGAAGGAGAATGAATGCAGGAGGAACTACCAAACACTTATAAAACCATCAGATTTCATGAGAACTAATTCAATATCATGACAACAACTTGGGGGAAACTGCCCCCATGAGCCAATTACCTCCATCTTGTCTCTCCCTTGACACATGGGGATTATGGAGATTATAATTCAAGATGAGATTTGGGTGGTGACAGATAGCCTAACCATATCACTTACCATGGACCTGTAGAGAATAAATCAGTGCGGCATTGTCTTGGGATGTCAGGCAGCCGGGACACTGAGCCACATATAGATGCAAGCTTGATATATGACAGAGGCAGCTTTAAAATTAGCAGAAGGTAATAGACCAAACAAGTAATTCTAGCACATTTTCAGAAGAAGATAACATTTGATCATTATCTGCCATCATATTAAAAATAATTCTATAATGTAAAACTATGAATGTCAAAAACAAAACTATAGAACTACTAGAAGAAAACATGGGCAAATATCTTTATGAGAACTGAATAGGAACTGATTTGAAGAAATTTTTTTTTCAGGATAGGAAAAGTACAAGTCACAAATAAAAAGTGTGATACAGTTTTCTAACTAAAATTATAAACTCACTTGCCAAGAAGCAGGAAAAAACCTGAAAAGATAAGAATAGATTTTACAATCCATGTAAATTTACAAAATATCAGTAACCAGAATGTATAAATACCTATTTAAAAGACAAACTCAATAGAAAGATGGGGAAAATAATATAAATAGGAAATTCCCTGAGGGGGAGTCCTTCATGATCCATCAACATGAAAATACTCTCAACCTCTTACACAGATAAACACATTTCAAAATGAATCAGCAGTGAGACACACAGACATCACTTACATCAGCTTAGGACAGTTAATAAGCATGTTCATACCTAGTGTTGGCGAGGATGTATAGGAATGGGCATGCTGTACCATCACTGGAGATGCTAATTGGTCCAAGTGACCACTTCAGACAGTGATGTGGCATCTCTCAGTACATTCTCCTTTAGAGAAACCCACATTCGCACAAAAGGAACATATCCACGGGTGTCAGTGCAGCTCTGTTATTTCATAGCATGTGAGTGGACACTACCCATCAGTAGAGAAATAGATAAATAATCTGAGGTCTCTGAATAAAGTGGAGGCTGGAAGTAGATCAATATGGTAGCAAAGTAGGTACATTTCCTATGTTTTTCCAAAATGTAAAAGCAAACAGCAAAAGAAATGAACAGTATTATTCCATTTATCTAAATTTTTAAAACACAGAATAGTGTATATCCTATTATAGTATCAGGGCCAAGGGAAAATTCTCCTTTACCTTCTAAAGGTTCACTGAAAATCACTGACAAGAGGGAGATTAATAAGAGAATAGGCATATACATTTATTTAGTGTATACGCAGCAGCCTTCAGAACAAAGACTCAAAGCTACAGGGGATATTGTCCATTTTTATGCTTAAGTTCAACAACCATGTAGCAATATGATTGGACAGAAAATGTATGATCTAATGCTAATAGCCGACTGAGTGGGGAAAACCAGCAAGGCCCATCTGTCTAGATTCTTCTTGGCCTCTCAGAGTTTACACACCTTCCTTCTGGGCGTGAGGCAGAACCTTCTCTGGAATGGGGCTCTTAAGACCTACAGTCAAGTAAGGTAGGTCAGAGAATTTCTTCATGGTCTGTTTTTACACAGAAAGGTGGAGGAAAAGTTAAAGTAATATTTTTTTAGTTTTATGGCTGGCTTTGGGAAGAGGGGTTCTGGTTTCTATGACCTGCCTTGGGGAAGAGAGATTCTAATTTCTCTGCCTAGCCTCAGGGGAGAATGGAACTGAGAGACAGGACAGCAGGAGAAGGTCGGAGAAAAACTTTTGCTTCTGAAGCTGCTTCTGAGGCCTGCATTTTGGGCTTTGTTTTCTGAGTCCTAGCAGTAGAAACGGTAAAAATACATTCATGACAATAATTCCCATTAGCCTTATAGTGGATACTTTTTTTTTTTGAGACGGAATCTTGCTCTGTCACCCAGGCTGGAGTGCAGTGGCCGGATCTCAGCTCACTGCAAGTTCTGCCTCCCCGGTTCCCGGCATTCTCCTGCTTCAGCCTCCCAAGTAGCTGGGACTACAGGCACCCGCCACCACACCCGGCTAATTTTTTGTATTTTTTAGTAGAGACGGGGTTTCACCATGTTAGCCATGATGGTCTCGATCTCCTGACCTCGTGATCCACCCATCTCGGCCTCCCAAAGTGCTGGGATTACAGGCTTGAGCCACCGCGCCTGGCCTACAGTGGATACTTTTGAGGAAAGGTAAGGAGGAAGGAAATAAGAAGTGGGCTGGGGATTTAGCTGTATTTGCAATGTTTTATTTCCAAAAGTTGTGAGCCAAACATATATGACAAATGTTAGCTGTTTGCTTTTGGTGAAAAGACATTATTTTTTGTACTTCCTCCTTGTGTTGTAAACATTTTCATAATTAATCAAACCTTTTTAAAAGATTATGTAAATGGCAAAAAGTTTTTTACCTGTAGAATAATCTGCCTCTCCCAAAGTTATCCATGCCCTAATCCCCAAAACCTATCAATATATAATTCTTTTCATGGCAAAAGAGACTTTGCAGATGTCATTGAATTAAAGATCTTGAGATGGGATTTTCCTGGATTATGTGAGTGGGCTCAACATAGTTACAAGAAATTACAGGAATACAGGCAGCCTCTAGGAGCTGGAAAAGGCAAAAAAACAGAGTCTCCTCCAGAGCCCCCAGGACAAAATGAAGCCAGATGAGACCTTGATTTTAGCCTCATTTGACCCATATCAGACTCTGATCTCCAGAACTGTAAGATGATAAATTTGGGTTGTTTTAAGCTATCAAACTTGTGGTAATGTGTTAGAGCAGTCATAGAAAATTAATATATTACCTCATCCTACTTTCTGTTTTTAACATTAAAATGAGGTCTGTAATCTGCGAGGTCTCTTAGTCCATTTATGCTGCTATAACAACATCTCATGGACTGAGTAATTTATAAACAATAGAAATGTATTTCTCACCGTTCTGGAAGCTGGGAAGTCCAAGATGACGGCACCCGCATTTGGCGTCTGGTGAGGGCCTTTGTTGCATCCTTACACGTCTGAAGGCAGAAAGGCAAAAAGGACCTAGCTGGTTCCCTGGGACCCTTTTATAAGGTGCTAGTCTCACTCAGGAGGGATGACTTCATTGCCTTCTAAAGGCCCCACCTCTTAATACTCACACATTGGGTCTTAGGTTCCATGTATGAACTTTAGGGTGACACATACATTTGAACCATAATACCAGGGAAATGTTCTAAGGTTTATTCACTCAACAAGTACGTATTGAACGTGAGTGCTGCTATGCCCCAGACACTCTGCTGTGGACTTAAGGTAGAAAAGTGAGATAAATTTGACAAAAATTCCTGCTGTTATGGGGAAAGAGTGGGTGGAGACAAAAAATAAGAAAAAATAAAGTTAGAACGTAAATAGAATATTAGTACAGTGGTGAATGCTACAGAGACAAGAAATAGAACAGGTGTGGGTCTTGGGAGTATGGAGGGTGTGCTTGGGTGAGAAGTGATTGCAATTTTCAGAAGGGTGCCCCTGTAGTCCTCGTCAGGAAGGTGACACATG